>NC_136071.1:1028169410-1028421910 GCF_964261635.1 Lissotriton helveticus
GACTATGAAGTACATACTGTGACAATTCTAATGCTTATCAGCAATTGTGCATCTGTACAGGCCTTTGTGAATGTTTGAGACTGTAACATTGCTGAGGCGACATGAAGACTCACTCTCCAGAGTATGTGTCAGCATTTAATGACTTGACCTGGATGAATGTGTTAATGTGAACAATCAATTACATCACGTGTAGCCTCAAATGCTATAGTAACAAGCTTCTTCTGACAAATGCATTGTTACATGGCAGTCCATTGAAAGACAGATAATTATCTTGACATTCTGTAGGTGATTCACTGACATGGGTATTGGTGATGTGTAATTTGTTATGATCGGACATTCCCTAATCTTGCACTCACTTGACTTGTTATAGTAAATTGTATCAGTTTGTAATCCTGCGCAGCGCCTACAGCAATTTTGTGTGCTATTTGGCATTGAGAGTCTCTGCAATTTCACAAAATGGTTGTTCTGCCTGCGTTATTATAGCATTCTTTTTCAAGGTGTGCAATGTGAGAAGACATATTGGTGTCGGTGGTTTTTCATCACTTTGCACACATGTGAATATCTTTCAGTTGTACTATTTCTCGCTGCATACTTTTGCACAGGATTAGTTCATGTAAAATCTGATTGATTTGCATGGACAGAGGAGTCTCTCAAGGATGAACATTTGCCTCTTCATGTTCAGAGCTGTATGTTCCAGTGTGTGAATATGTTGAATTGTTTTGCATTGACGTCTACACCATTTCCCAATGGCAAGTAGACCAGCTTGACCATCATTGTCACAAGATCAATGACAATGAGGGTAGTACTTCTCAAAGCATGCTGACACCGCTGACTGATGTTGGAGTACAATGCAAAACACAAAATATGCCTTGTGCACATGACACAATGGTAGAGTGTCAGCCATCCTGCATTGTTCCTCACATCTACTGTGCGATGGGCATTGTCCCTCATGTGTGTTTATCTGTGTGTGTTTTGTGTTATGAGTTGTGTCTGCCAACTAGACTGTGTGCTGTCCTACACGCATATTTGTTGCATACACAGTGAGGGCACATGTGACTGATCTTTACCTGTCAGGGTGTGGATTGTACAGTTAAGGTTATGGTCTGTCGTAGTGTGAGTAGGCCAAGACTGTCCGTAAAATTCTTTAGATTCATACATGATGCCCCAGTGTGGCCATCTTGACCGCGCATTTGCATTTACTGTAAGGGACAGCATAGTGACAGGTGTGTTCTGGTCTGGGGTGGGTGACTAGTGTGTGCTGGTGAATGTAGGCATTGCTTCCACTCCTCCCACCCAGGACAAATGGGCCAGCATATTCCAGGGTTACATAACAGTGTATACAAAGTTAAATTCAAGATGCGGGACACTGGGGCCTGCTGTCATACTGGACACGACTGCCGACAGGGCCTTATGTTCCCCAAACCGGATGCCAGTGTCAGACATCTTGTCAGGGCATTTGCATTTACTGTCAGGGACATCATTGTGACAGGTGGGTTGTTGTGCTGGTGGCAGTAGTCATTGCTTCCACTCCTCCTCCCACCCAGGACAAAGGGGCTAGCATGTCCCATGGTTCCATGTCAGTGAGTAGAAAGTTAAATTGGGGATGTCTGACTGGGATGTCTGTGGCTGTGTATTTGAGTAAAGTTTATAATATTTGGACATATACTCACCAGGTTCTGGTAGTCCAGCTATTCCAATAATGGCCTCTTGTGGGATGAGGTCACGCACCTTTCGCCTCCCAGGATTTGAAACGCACCGGTTTATGAGCTCCACCGCCAGTCTCTTTGCTCAGGGCATGTTCCCAGCAAATGAGCCTCTTGACCCTCCTGCAGACTACATAATAACGGTTCCGGATATCCTCCGTTGTGCGCAATGTAGATGAATGGGCATTCACTTTGTTGACAATCCTCTCCCAGATCTTGGTTCTTTGGGCCTGGGAGGTCTGTTGGGCCAGGCTGTCAAATAACTGTGGCTCAACTCGGATGATTGCATCTATCATCACTTCCAATTCAGCAGCTAGGAACGCTTGATTCTTCTTTGGGGGCATGGTGATGGATGGTGTTGAAGATGTATGTGTGTGTGAAGGTGTCTGAGTGGAGTTGTGGTTCAGTGGTGCTAGCTGTGTGGGGATTGTGTTGTGGATGAGTCGTGTGTGTTTGTAGCGGTTAAATGAATTCTCAGTGGTGTGGTCTGCTTGCATGTGTGTCTGGCTAGCAAGTGGTGTTAGTGCTCATTAGCTCACTTTATATAGTTGGAGTTGTGGGTGTGTCTTAACATTTAAATTTGTTGATTGGGATGACCATGCATTTTTTTCTGTTTCTATTATTTTGTTTCTTCTACTTATGTACGTTGTTTTGATGTGACATTTGGCTTGTTTTTTGTGCTTTGTTTGGTACAATCTATTCAATCAAACAAAAAATTAAAAGAAACAAAAAATCTTAAAAACCACCTCAAATGTGACACGGGGCAAAAATCTACTTCAAAACAAGTATATACTTAATATGTTAAATATTACAAATCAGGGAAGAAATTGGAATCAACCAAACATAGCTCATGAGGTGGCAAAAGGCAACCTACAAAACAACTATGTTGACATCTTTTCATCAATTCCTAGAAGGATGTGATTTGAATAAAACAATATACAGTTCCTTCAACAATAAATGTACAAAGAAGAAGATGCCGTAGTCGATGTTTCGGTCTGTAATGGCGATGAGACCGTCAGACCTTCTTCAGGACAAGAGGTTGATAGAGAACCTTTCAAGAGCAATTTTTAGTCTGGTAATGTTTAGATGAAATAAGGGGAGCTGCAAACATCCGCACCGTGCCGTGGATGTTAGACCATCAGCTATGTATTCACGGAAGGTTCTTTATCCGTTAATTGTCTTCACACGAAAAATAATACTCGGTGAGCGGCAAATACCTGAACCACGCCGTGTGTATGAAAGCATCAGCGGCGTGTTTGCGAAGGCTATTCTCCGTATGGTCATCCTCAACGTGTTTGGGTTCCCGTCAGTCTGGAACTGGTAAAAATTCGAAAAAAAAATTCTGCCAACTCACTTCATATAACATTGCCAACTTCCTCTAGAGCCTCAAAGATTTGTTCATTTGAGTCCAGAAAATCCATTTTTATCTGGCTCAAGCTGTCTGAAAAGAACAGACTAAAAGAATTTCTCTTGAAAGGTTCTCTATCAACCTGTTGTCCTGAAGATGGTCTGACTGTCTCATCGCCATCACAGACTGAAACGTCGACTACGGCATCTTCTTTGTACATTTATTGTTGAAGGAACTGTATATTGATGTATTCAAATCACATTCTTCTAGGAATTGATGAAAAGATGTCAACATAGTTGTTTTGTAGGTTGTCTTTTGCCACCTCATGAGCTATTCCAATTTCTTGTTCCTGGATTTGTAATATTTAACATATATTAAATATATGCTGGTTTTGAAGTAGATTTTTGCCCCGTGTGTCACATTTGATTTGGTTTAAGATTTTTTGTTTCTTTTAGTTGTTTGATTGAATCCATTGTTCACCACTAATCAGGGTGTAACCTTCACAAGCACTTTTGAGACAGGATCTCCAAAAAAAACCAGATAAATTAAATCCCTTGCAGGCAAATTTTCATTTTCTCAATCTTTATTGCCCAAGCCTACAAGGGTACTGGGTTTCCTACTTTTCTTGAAACTTGTTTGGTACAAGTCTGTTCCATTCATTCTGGGCTATGTAGCATAGTTCGCGGCCGAGTCTGTGGTGTCGTGTATGTGCTTGGGTGTGTGGCATTGTTCGCGTCCGAGTCTGTCGCATTGTGTATGTGCTTGGCTACATGGAGTCGTTCGTGTCCGAGTCTGTCTCTTCGTAGATGTGCTTGGGTGTGTGGCATCGTCCACGTCCGAGTCATCGCGTTTTGTATGTGCTTGGCTACGTGGTATCGTTCGGGTCAGAGTCTGTCGCGTTGTGTATGTGCTTGGCATCGATCGCGTCCGAGTCTGTCGCGTGGTGGCTGTGCTTTGGTGTGTGTGCCATTGTTCGTGTCTGTGTCTATCGCGTCAGGCTCCTTTCCTACTGACTTGTCCATTGATCCTTATTTTCGACCGAATCCTTTGGTGGATTTTGAATTCGCATCGTACTTGCTCATTCGGACGGCATGTATGCGATTCGGTAGGAAAAACTGACGGATCCATGTTGAGTAAAACAAGGTTCACCGAATCGTTTGGTGATTTATTGCTTCGCATCATACATGCTCATTCGAACGGCGGGTGTACGATTCGGTCGGGAAAAAATGACAGGTACGTGTTGGGTGAAACTATTTCCTGCCGGAATCGGTCCCTTAGTGCAGAATATGCAACTAATAGCAATTTTTGCACATGACATCAAAAAACTAGTTGCACTAGCAAATGAACATAAACTAAGTCCCCTACTACTTCGAGGATACTAGGTGGGAAGACTACACAGAAGACAGCCCAAATTCCACATTCCAGGGTGGAATGTATATAACAGCACCCTAAACAAAGAAGCAAAAACTAAACACTGTGGAAGGACGGCATAATGCTTTCCAAGCCACATGAGGCAGGACCCAACTAACCCTACATAAATTATTAGAATCAATCCAAAGAGAACAAAGCTCCCAACAACTAAGACTAGAACAGTCTTTAACACCGCTAGGTCTAAAACTAAAACAATGTTCAAGCACTTACAATACAAAGTAAGACTCTACCCAAACAGTAAAGGGATAGAATATTTAGAAACCATAGCAAAATCCTTACTTTGAAACATTAAAACATAAACATAGAAACATTTTAAACTGAGTTCTTAACTAAACATTTCTTTTTGAACATCTAAAATATAAATATTTCAATTAATTTAAACTTTTTAAGCAAATTTGACATTATAAATATATTTATATCTTAATATCAACAAAAAAAAATCCCTCCCACTGTAAATAACTTACGTTTTTGTAGCTAAAGAATGTAATCCAGGCAGCCAAAAAAAATCCAAACGTAGAGGTATTCCAATACTTAGTTAAAAGTCCCAAAACAAAATGGAAAAATACAACTGTATAAAATATAAACCTCTGGCAATATATCCATAGTGTTAAATCCATTAGAAAAACAGAAAAATAAAGTTACAGAAAAAGAAACGCTCCTGGAAAACACGCAAAAATATAGGAAATGTAAAATAATTATTAGTTTACTAGAAACGAATACACGTCTTGAAAGAAAAAAAAAAGCGCATCCTTCCACGCACGGCAATTTCGAAACGTCGAATCCGTGAAAAAACACAATCACTCCCACAGAAATATACAGTAAAATCATTAAAAAAAACACAAACATACTAATAACACCGCACTCTAAATATAATTAAACATATATCAAACCCCAACACTGACCTATCAACGCACTAACAGCATTTTGCATACGCTAAACTAAAAACTAAACCTCACAACAAACATAAAATCCAAACATTACATACCCTATAAAGTACCTAGCTACGTTTGCCCTACTCCTAAATTAAGCTTTAAACCAATTAAATTAAACTTACCTTAACCGAATCAATGCAGCTTCCAAACATGAGCTTCTCCCCTCAGAAATTACCTAAAACAGATAACCTAGAAAATAGAACTTAGGGGCTGATTACGGTGGCGGGAGGACTCATCGTAGCGTGTTCGGGACTGCCTGCATGCAATTTAACCGCAGCACCCGCCGCAAAGTTGAATGGCCATGTTGTGCATTTCCCTGCACAACGTGCCTGCCACCTTGTGAATGGAATTTACCCCCAGTTCACAACTGCCCCCCCACCAAAGAGAGGGCTCGTAACATGCCCCCCGAAGCCAGCCTCCACCAGCCTTTCCATGGGGGTGGAAAGGCTGGCTGACGCCAGCATTGTGATGGGCGGGCGGTGCCTGCTAGGCACCTCCACCATATCCTCGGTCTGATCGGCTTCGCCAGGAAATCATAACGATTGCCTTTGGCGGAAGCATGGTGGGCGCCCTTTGCGCCTGCCACGCTTGTGGAACTATTCCCCCCACCATCCTGATGTAGCGGGGGGAAATGGGTATTCAGATGGCGGAGGGACCACCACTGCACGGCTGGCGATCCCTCCGTCATTGTAATCATCGCCCAAGTTTAAAAATGGCAGCCAAATTGAAGAAAAATACTTTTCTACATTTTAACTCAATGTAAATTAGAAATGTTACACAAAAAAAGGGTTAGAGAATACTAATAAATATGTACTAATGTAAAAAATGTTTTTCTTTTCGGTTTAAAATTGTAAAATTATTATAGTAAATATTAGAACACACATTTATTATATATTTAAAAGAATTAGGTTAGCTTATTGTAGGAAAAAATTGTGCTGCTTGCTAAAAATGTGAAAAACGATGTTAAAACATTTTCTTTTTCAAAATGCTTTTAGCTTTCTAATATTGTTAATAGATACAATTTAAACAACATTTCACAAAATATATTTATCATGAATCATCCAAAGCAATACAAAAGTATTACAATGAAAATATTGTTACAAAATGTATTTTATGAATAATGTACACTATACGTAATTATGTAGTGTATATTTACAATATAAATAAATATTGTATAACTGTTACCAAAAAAAGTATTAAAACCAGTGGATAACTGCATCTTTTATTTGTAAAAAGTGTACATATTTACCAACTCCTCCATTATATAAAACATAAAAAAGTTTCATACGGACTATACTTTTAAATTACATGTTCAAATATGTAATGTATCCACAAGTAAAAAATATATTATTTCTGTTTATAATATATATCAAACATTATACATAAATAAAATGCTTACTATTTCTTTGCTTGAGTCTGAATGAAATTAAAGACAAATAAAATATAAATATGGTTCTGTATTTAATTGCTATATTATTTTTAATATGCTATATTTGCAATAAAATAATTGTCTTACATTTACTTAATGTTATCAATCAGTTTTTTAATACATATATATAATATACTATTCCCACTTATTTTCATTAACCTTGCTCCATAATAAAGAACTATGTTTTACTATTCCCACTCAACACTATATTAACTCAGGGAAACTACAGGACAATGAACATAAAATATACTATTCCCACTCCAAACTAGAAAATGTCAGGGGAGGTGCTGGACCCTAAACATAATTTACTATTCCCACTCCAAACTATATTACCTCAGGGAAAGTGCTGGAAAATAAACATGAAATATAATATTCCCACTTCAAACTACAAAAACTCTGTGAAGGTAACAGAATAAACATAACAAATAAAATGCACTTTTCATTTTTATAACATTAATAATTACAAACCCAAAGTTTGAAAAAAAATATTTATGAAACTTTTGAAATTTGTAAACTATTACACATGTTTTTAACCAATATAGCACACTAATCCCATCTCAACACACCTCTCCCTAAAATGTATATATATTTTATTAAGTTTTGTTCATTACTGTGCTCATATAAAAAACAAATATTTATTTTTTTAAATGTATTTCAACTTTTAACTTTTTCCAAATTTAAAAAAATGTTAATTACTTCTCAAAATTCTCTGCAATATCCACAAAATCACACTAGTAATATACATTTATTATTATTTGTAAAAAAATAATGTTATTGTATATTTTTTAAACACTTCTACCCTATAAACCCAACATCCCACTCCTAAAAAGCATTTTTTTATATTTATTTTTTACTAGCTGTACCCGGCCACGCGTTGCTGTAGCTCAGTCTGGTTAAATGGAAGAGAAAGAAAACAGTAGGCGCACGTTTCTAATATGTTTAATTTCAAAATGCTTGTGGGTACACAATATATTTTTTGCGACTATTGTCTCTATGCGTCCCTTGTAGTTGTTGCGCAGCAAGCAAATCGATAGGGTCTGTTTGGCCTTTCGATCAAAAACACACGCGTATTCAAATCCAATGTTGTGTATATATAAACACGCGCTAATGTTGCAAAGTGAACCAACTCCTCCCCCCTCCCTCAACCCACTTCCCGGTCTGCCATCCTGACACCAACTGTCCATCCTAATATATGTAGACTATTGTCTCTATGCGTCGTTTCTTAATGTTGCAAAGTGAACCAACTCCTCCCTCCTCCCTCCACCTCCTTCCCGGTCTGCCATCCTGACACCAACTGTCCATCCTAATATACGTAGACAATTGTCTCTATGCGTCCCTTGTAGTTGTTGCGCAGCAACCAAAATCGATAGGGTCTGTTCGAGCTTTCGATTAAAAACATGCGCAAACTGGACAGGCGCGTATTTGAATCCAACGTTGTGTATATATAAACACGCGCCTAATTGAATCAAACGTTGTGTCAAAATTTCAAAGCTACCGGTGAAGAACTTTCGAAGATTTAAGATTTTGAACAAACGAACATTGACATTTTTATGTGGGCTTTCGGTTAAAAAAGCGCGTATTCGACACGCGCGTATTTGAATCCAACGTTGCGTATATAAAAACACACGCGTATTCGAATCCAACGTGTCAAAATTTCTAAGCAATCGGTGAAGAACTTTCGGAGATTTACGATTTTGAACAACGAACATTTACATTTTTATTTAAATAAATCATTGGAATTTTTTGTAATAATAAAAAAAAAATTAAAACACTCCCCACCCTTATCCCCTGTAAACCCGCTTCTAAAAAAACATTTTTTAAATGGTTTATAAATTAAATTGTTTAAAATGTTTACGGTTTTTTTTATAAACACTTTCCACCCTTATCCCCTGTAAACCTAACATCCCACTCCTAACAAACTTTTTTTAATTCTTTAATATTTAATTTTCTCAAAAACACTCCCCACCCCTACCCCCTATGAACCCAACATCCCGCTCCGAAAAAACAATTTGACATTTAATATTACCTAAAAAATATTTTTTTACATTTCTTTAAAAAACTCTCCCCACCATTATCCCCTATAAACCCAACATCCCGCTCCTAAAACAATTTTTCAATAAAACATACAATTATACATTATTATATTTACAAAAATGTACTATAAAAAATACACTACATTTACAAAATCGATATTTTTGTGTAACTATATTTTCAAAATCAATATTTTTACCAAATTTTTATACAGCATACTAAATCGATATTCTTGACATTGATATAATAAACAACAATATTTCTGACTATCGACATTAAAAACTCAATATTATGATACGATATTTTAAACTCTAAATTATGTCTACTTACCTGGCAGGAAACCTAGGCCACGACAAGACCTATGCAAGGTTAATCCCCCATTTCCATAGACTTGGTATCAAGAATTCCTGAGATGCGTTCTGTGGAACTTGTGTGACCTGCCAAGCCAGCGGGAAGACAGGGCAGAGGTTTAAAGCCTGCCTTAAGCACTTGCTTGTCATTAGCACCCCGTCAGAGTGTGGGCATAAACATTGTAGGGTCTATGGATCCCCAGACTACATAAGGCAACAGGTTCATCCTGGTTCACGTGGATCATGACACTAGCTACCGAGAGGCAATCTCTCTGAGCACTATTACTGCACCTGTGCCACTGTGTGTGTATGTGTGAGTTGCAAATATGCTTTACAAATTTCCTCTTTAGATAAGTCTGACTGGTTTGTGCCAACCGACCAGAGGGTGAGCATAGGTTATCTTTTAGTGTGCATCTAGTTTACCCTGACTTGAGTGGTGGTTCCTGCCTGGCCTGGGTGCATACCCTAGTCAACCAGGAATTCCATTTCTAGCACCTTCTGTGATGTGACTAACTATTGGGCACCCGGTGTCTGCATTCTTTTGGTTTATTTTGAAATGCATTTTTCTAATCTGTTATGTCATTTTCAGTCAACTACTCTAGATATTAACTAACTGCGTTTATGATGCAGTTGTGGTAGTTGGGATGGAGTGTTTTACGTAGAGGTTTAATCCAAATTAAAGTGTTAGCATTATGTGAGTGAATGAATATGAATTTAAAGAAGGTGTGCAGTTCCTGTGTGAGTGTGGGGGGAAGACAGGTCTTTCTTTGTGATGCCCTCACACACCCCTAGAGGCGTCATGCTTCATTATAGGGCGGTTGCCCCTCGTCAGGCCGGCGCTGCAAAGCCGGACAGGCTCCCGAAACCAGGGCTCTTTGTCTAGGATCTTTTGATGAAGAAGCCGTAAGGTGGGTGTGGGGGCTGGGTAGTGCACAGTGAGATGAAAATGGATAACATAGGTATAGAGCAGTCCTCTAGAATCAAATTTTAGTAAAAAGGTAGCTCTAGCCTAATTAAAAACCAAGAGTGTGCCCCTGTGTGGAGAATAATGTACCTGGGGGGATCTATGTGTGGAAGATAGACATGTTTCGTGCCTAGTCTTGTCCCTAATGGGTCAATTGGCACTTCTTTAGGACCGTTTAAAGAAAATAGTGGAATCCGTGCACTACCGCCTGGTATTCAGATAATTTGTATAAATTACCTGGGGTGGTAGAAATGCCCTAGTTGGGGGGCGGGGAGTTGGTAAGCAACATGTATTACTCATCGTAGCAACACATCAAGCATTAGGCAATAAAACAATATGCTTGACACACATGGCCCCATAAAGACAAGAGATCGAAGCTTGTTTGGCCTGGAGGTAGCTCTTTTGGAGACAGAGCAAATGCTTTAAGGGTCTTGTGCGTTGTCGAGCTGGTTTATTGTGGAAACTGTGCCATTCACTTGAATGTTTCTTTAAGAAGCAGTGAGATTCTGTTCTATGCGCTCTCTCGACTTATCAGGTTACCCATCTTGCATTCGCCTCAGTAGCTCTCAATACATGACAATTACTCCTTTAATTGACTCCATTCGTCCCCTCCGTGCCATACGATTGCGTTCAAGGCTTTTTCACTCAGTTTTACCACAATCTAACATCTAAGCTGGCTGCTCACAGTTCTGATGGATCGGCGACCGGGTTGCCAGAGCCGCCGGCTCGTGTCACGAGGGTTCCAAGAAAAGGCTGCGCATCGACCGAGGGCCTGGATGAGCCGTTTTTTGCATTTGATGGCGACGTTCACTCTTCCGAAGAGGCACACATCACTATTGGTTTATTGAACTCGGCATGTTCGCCCCATCGCCCACCAGTTCACATTGTTAGACCACGGGCTCTCTCTGGACAGTTAGCGAACAGTGAAGAAGTGTCAGTCAGGCTCAGGCCCGCGAAACACTCTCCTCGAAACACCTTGACGCCTCTCGTTTATAGTGCAACAGCAATGACGGACTCCTTCAGAAGCATTAAAACGCGCATCCCTTGGAAGAAGAGGGAGGTGGCGGCTCATGATGGTTTAAATGAAATAAAACAGCGAACTTGAAGTTACTGGAACCTACGTGCACCCAGTGACTGGTCCCCTTTAGACCTCTGTGCCAGTCGGTGCTTTAAATGGACAGGTAATAATGGACTTATTTACAAGCCCCTTGCGCCACTGGTATGTCTCTTTTTCCATATTAAAAGTGACGCACCGGCGGCGCAAGGTGCTTGTAAATAAGCCACTGAATACCTGCACTTCTCCAATTTAAAAAGGTAGAGTATCTGCACTTCTCAGCACTGCAGCACTAGCACTGGTGCCACTGCTTAATTTGCAACAAAATAGATGTCAGGGTCCTCGACAGGAGGCCACCTCAGCTTGCACCTCCAGTTCTCCTGGCAACGCTGCCAATGACAGTATAACACTACTATCAGCCATCACGCATCTGGAAGTGTGACAATTCACACTATTCTGTACTCCCAAAGCTATAAGAATGGCTTGCGCAATTGGTATTAGTCATTTTAATATATATTGGATTCATAAACAGCTGTTTCTGTGCTCATCTCTAAAGTCATTAAAAAGTGCCCAGTGGTGCACCTTATACCTACAGATTATTTGTGAGCACATTCATAAACATATCGTTCACAATAAACTTGGTAAATATTTTTACGAATTTTGAAAAGAAATATGTGTACACCTCAATCAAATACTGTCTCAACAACATACATCCACATTGACAATATTTTCTTGTTCCGGAATGAAGACAGACGACCTTAACCCGTTTCTTGCCTGGCTGAAAGCTTTTTCTATTAATGTACATTTCACAAATGTGTCTGACTCTCACACTATTACCTCACGGTTAACGTTCTGAGGGCTTTCCTTCCTGTACACCTGATTAGGTATATTCCGTTTCAGTATAGGAGCAACCACCCAAAAACCCTGATGGAAAATTGCGTATGTAGGCATATAATCAGAGTATGAAGCAATTGCAAGCTAAAATAGGACTATCTTAGAAAAACCAAAATCCTTGGACAGAAATTAAGTAGCAGGGCTTACTCTAAGAGATTTGTCAGACACACCAGGAATTAATCCCTTTTAGATCCCTATGAATCGTGATAACTTCTGAAGACGGAACTGTATGACACAACTGTCTGATCTGTGAAATGATTGAGATTAAGGCTCCCAGTTTCCGTTTTTATTCATTTTTAAAGATACATACAGACAGAAAATCTATTTTTTTGTCTTCATGTATGTTTAAATATTGAACAATGCAGAAAATATGTTTCTTCTGGACGTTTCTAACTACTGTCAAATACGTGTGCTATATCAATAGCTGTGCAGAGTGAAAGGGGAGTAAAAAGAAAAGAAAAAGAAAAAAGAAAAAACTAAAGAAGTTTAAATATTTGCAGCAGCGCAGCTGTTTAAGCAGTTCTACTATGCAAATTATTTCCGATGAGTATTGTTCTGTAAATGGTCAAAAGTCATTGGAGATTCCAACATGACTAAACACTTGTTGCATAAATAAACATGGAAATATGACCAGTGTAGCTTCTTTTTTACACTAAGCGCAAAATAAATTTTAATAAATACAGATAAAATTAGCAGAAATAAAAAAGGATAAATACAGATGGAAATGTAAATCATAAATACCATAAAACCGGGATTCCTAGTTAAGAAATTACCACAACACACTGGCATAGATTATGGATGGGGGTGAAATATAAAGAACGTTACCTTATCTTTACACCTCGGTGTATTGTAACTTGTGTACCTGTCACTTAATCTATATGGTGCAGATCACTTAGGAAGGGAAATGCTTCATTGTAACAGCACAGCAAGATCCGCTGTAAATCACACAATGAACTGAACCACTGGTCAGCAAAGTCTTGGTAGACTTGATTTGACAAGTCATTGACATGGTGGGGACACCTTCTTATGGGTTCAGACATTGATGCAATACTTGACAAATAGACTATCTTTGTATAGACAAATTCAATTCAGTGCAACACGGTTTATTTATTGATTTATTATATTTATTTTATTTTAGAGGTTTTATATAGCGCTGGCTGGACCCAGGGGTAGCAGAGCGCTTTACATTTTTGAGACAAGAAGGTCAATAAGACATGGGACATACATAGCATCAATGTATATAAACAACAAATAAGTCTCCGCCTGACAGATTTCAACATGATAAATATGGGAAATAAGCACACCAAAATGTGTGAGATGTGATAATCAAAAATATCAAGGCACAAATTGAAAAGAGAGCCAGAAAATTGCAGAGCCAGGAAAGGGAAGTTAGTGGTCCGTTAGGTGGGTAAGGAAGAGAGCGGGAGGGGCAGAAGTGGGGGGGTTAGAGGGGATGAGGGCTGAGGGTGGACAAGGGAAGGGGGGGTGCAGGGAAGAGTGCAGGTGGTGAACAGGGAGGGGGAAGTGACGAGGAGGAAGGGCGAGTAAGGCTGAAAAAAAAGGGAGGGCGGATGCATCTAGGGTCGGACAGATGTGGCCAGGGGAAGAGAACAGATATGGATTAGGGTCCCCAGTATTTATTGAGGAGATGTAGTTTGAGTTCTTTTTTGAAGCTAGAGTAGGAAGGGTTGCAGCGAAGGGCATTCCAAATGCAAGGAGCGTTGCCGGAAAAGGATCGAGACTAGGTGTTTTTCTTTTTTAGAAGGGGGGGATAAGAAGGAGGGTGTTTGTACTTCTCAAGGAACGGGAGCAACCGGCTTTAGTGAGTTTGTTAGCGAGGTAGGTCGGTGTATTCTGATGGAGAATTTTGTGTGTAATGCAGGCTGTTTTGTAAGTGGATCTACCTTCAATGGGGAGCCATTTAAGGGTTTTAGGGTAGGGGAGATGTGGTCGAATCGCTTGCAGTCTGAGGTAAGCCTAGCTGCAAGATAAAGCACAGATTTAAGCGGTGCTAGGTGGATCTTGGGAATTCAGGTGAGAATGGCATTGCCATAGTCGATGCGAGAAAGAACAAGGGATTGGACTGCTATTTTGAAATCATCGATAGGGATGAAGGGCTTGCTGAATGGAACATTGTTCCATTCAGGAGTTGCTGAATGGAACATTGTTTAGCACGTTCTTCATGAAGTACAGGATTTCCAACTTATATGCAATAGCCATTTCTGTTTTGTTCTACGCTATAATTTGTTTGCATCCTATTGAAAGCACCATGATTTGGTCACGTATCTGCATGCATGCTACCTTTTATTACACTGCAAAATCTGTATTACAAGTAATATATGTTTCCTTGTACCTCGAACCGAGCAATTTAACCTAGTGATGTCTAGAACATGAAATACTGTTCCAAGTCATAGTTTAAAACTTTGGAAACATTATAAAAATGCTATACACTACAGCACACAAGCAAATATGTTAAGGTCTGCAGAAATAAAAACATTTCTACAAGTTAATACCAGCCTTACACAGGCGTCATTTTTTGGTGCAAAGTCCGGTCTGTAAATCTTACTAGATAGGGCTTTGTGTAAAAAATGAGTGGTTACAAGGAAACGCCCGAGTATGACCCATGGTATGCTACACTGATGCAAAGTAATGCCTAGTACTACTTTGTGTTACTTTAGGCTTACTTTCTAGCACAAAACAAGTAAACCCCAGTTCTACGCTTTGAGTCCGTTGGCATAACTTTTGTGAAAAACAGCTTTGTAATCACAAAAAGCTACATAACGCAAACCTTTCTTTTTGGAGTACACAAACCGTTCTTTTCTGGTCTGAAGGTGAGTCTCAAAGGGGAGACCAGGAGTTATGCAGTGCTCGTGTACACAAGCATGATTCCTGCAGATTACCCAATAGACATGGAGCCAGTGCATATAGTTTGCTATACTTTGCACTACTTCTTCGTATCCAATTGGTTGAACACCTTCGAGTGAGGGTGACTGTGCGTGAATGATGTGACAGTGTTGTAAAAGACTGTTGTCGAGAAGCTTCAGTGTAGAGGGTCTCCTCAACCCCCCCCCCCCCCCGCCCCCCACCCCCTCCTAGGCTTAGAGGGCTAGGCAGGCCTGGTCTCTCCTCGAATGCCTTAGCCTGGAGTCAGTTTTATTGATGAGAAAGAACTGACTTCTTGAACCAGGGGGTGAACAGACCAAAACTAGGCTGATTTGACCCGCTTCCAGGCAGCTTCTCTAAGTGTCTCTTCTATCCTAAAAGGTGGCTGAAAGTGGAACGAGTCATGGGGAATCTGGTGCTTATGAACCTTTGTGAAGCAGTAAATGAGTGATTCATGGTAGGCATACACCTTTGTGGCTACACCCTTGGTGGGTGAGAATTCGTTGATGAGTCATGTTGGATTGTCCTGGTGTGGACTCCGCCTCAACCCTAATATATATCTAGACATCTGGTGGCATTCGTTGGACTAGGAGTCCCAGCAGCAATGGGGTGGGGAGGCGAGCTCCCATCAACTGCACTTGTGGCCAGGGAGAAAAAGAAGACTACTGGGCCCACTCTAAGGACACCTCAGAATATACCCCGCAGCCCAACTATGGAGGGGTTCCTGATACGCGCAGTGTCTAAAGAAACAGAGCTGGCAGAAAGAAGGCTATCCCTATCTCGGGATGCCCCTGTTACCCCCACTTAAGCTATCACTAGGGTTCAGTTGGTCCCCATTACACACATGGGGTCCCACTTTCTCCCATCAGCTTATATTCAGAAGTGTGGCCAGGTAGATTACCCCATCACGGATTACGCAATGCGGATGGGCGGCAACTTGGCTAGGGTTCTGGAGGGGGTGTATTACAGCATAGCCGTGTAGTCAGTCTGAGGAATAAGCATAACAGGCGAGTGGAAGCAGCTAAGATGATCTCTGTAGCAAATGCAGGAGTACAGACAGATTCTCCTGGTCTCCCATTCGCACCAGAATTAGGCCTCATTCTGGACCAGCTGAAAGTGCTCTTTACTAGTGCATTCAACAATTTAATGACCCTTTTGGGAAAGGCAGAGAGTCTGGGGGAATCTATGTCGGTCATCCACTCTTACCTGACTAACACGGACCGCCCTATGAAGCCTTCCAGGGAGAAGGTGGGCACGACCGACATGACTGTCCTCGCTTGCAGTGCAAGCTTTGCCCAGCTGGACCATCCTTGCCCAGTAAGTGTTAGACTGCCCTGTATCATGACTGCTAACATTCCCTCCCTCTTATCTCTACTGTCCTCTCTTTCCCACCCAACTCTCTTTCCTGACACCATGACTTGTGACTCGCTACAGGAGAAGGGAGGGTCACAATCTTTTGTACCACTCAAGAGCTATACCGCTAGTAAGGTTTCCATACAACTTCCTCCAGATACAGCTCCTTACATTGCTGTTACGGCTAATGCCCCCCCTCCCAATTAAAGGAAATGACCAGAGAGAATTATCCACAATTGAAAAATAAAGTTTTAGATTGGCTCTCCTTGAAGATCAAGATTGACCATCTTTGTGCAAGAAGAGATATCATCATGTTGCGAAGATTGAGTTGGCTGGGGCACTCCCCTAAATCTTTTACAGGTGACTGGAAGGACAGTACAAAACTGTACCATTCTCTTGCTCCACCTGGGCTATTTTCGTAAACCTTCTTCCCACACTTTGGTACGGCGGCACGCCAGGACAGCGCTACCTAGGCCAATGTTATGGGGACCTGGGGCTCCTTTTACTCCCCTGCATACTCAGGTTCCCAATCTTGTCTTAAGCAATCGCTATGAGTCCTTGACTGAGCTGGACTACCAGGATTGGCCAGGTGTTGAACCGTCCCAGCCACTGCCACTTTGTCTCACTGAATATCTAAATTTACAACCACCGAGTCACAGATACTTACGGTTCTGAGTTGGAACATTCCTAGAATTAGAGGGAAGTTGAGGGATAAGGAATGCACCAACCTTTTATGCCTGAATGACATCATATGTTTACAAGAGATGTGGCACACAGAAGGTTCCCTCATTCTAGATGTAACGTTTATTTTCCCTGCCTTGCCCGACCCTGCATGGTAGAGGCAAAGGTGGGCGTGTCACCATTATTAAAGTTAGCCTTAAATGCAAAATGTAGATAGCTGACTTATCCGTTCACTCCATTTTAGGCATGCTTCTGATTTTTCCCAACCAACCGAGGGCTCTTGTAGTCAATGTCTATCATTCACCTCATGGGGAGCAGGATGTTGTAAGAGACCTCAGTCAGATCTTTAGTAAGATCGTTGCCAGTTCTTCAGGTTTCACAGTAATCCTTTTGTTTGATGATTTTAATTTACATCCCTGTGCAGACGGTTTTTTGTACGAGGACTCATCACAAGACGATGACCCGGTGACTGGGGAGCAGGCACATCTGAAGCACATTTTGCAAGGTGATCGTTTTAACTCCCTGTTGGTGGCCACTCTTTAGTCAATCTGCCCGCATTGCATCGCCGAACCCCACTTTCAAAGGAATTGGGACGGCCATTGTTTTATTGATTATATTTGTGTCGTCTTGTCTTTTTGCTTCTTTAATTGAATTTAAGGTAGTTTTCCACCCTTTGAGCGTTCATAATCCCCGGTTGGCCTGGTTTAGATGATTTGCGACTGAAGCCGGGCCTGATGCCCTTTTTTTGGAACTGGTTCTCCCTGTTCTGCAGAGACTTTGCCTCAAATTGTTATGTGGGAATCTAGGACCCTAGTGTAATTTTTCCCGATTCATGCCCCTATATAGGTGTAAACCATCCAGTCCTTAACTAGGCATAAAGAATCATTGCCTTATTTAGTTATAGCCTGCGCAGCCCTAATACGGCATGGGTACTTCCACTAAACTCCGAGAATCCACATTGATTTCATGGTAAAACCAGCCTTCAGCAGTCAGGAACCTCCCCCTGCTTGAATACTAATTTATCCAAGAAATCCGGGAGTTTTCAAGGAACTAAGGCTCTAGTGACGATATTATGTCCAATCTTACGTCAGACTCGGCACCTCCAGGGTTATAAATATGCCTACATTTGCCCAGTCAAACACACGGTGGTTCCGGAGCAGATAGACTAACTACTTGCCCGACGCCCTGCTGCTGCAAGTGCTGAAGGAAGCCGACCCTCCAACTGACGCACTGAAAAGATGCTGTCTTTTCTCCTGCCGAGAAATCCAGCTCCAGTGTTTCCAGGCTACCCTTGTGGGTTGCTGGGAGATCGAGTCCCGAGAGAGAGATACAAGACCTCTAACATTTTAAAAACCAAGGTACGGAGCTGATTAGATCCCTAGAGAATTCTTGAACAGATTCTTGGCAGAGAAATACTACAATCTAAACTACTCCTCACTTATTCCTCCCTCGTACTAGGCTTAGGTTAGGTACACTGGGGTAGGCGTATGTTAGAAGCACCAGTGAAGTACTTTTAGCCGCGATGTTATCATTGTATGTATTTTATGCATTCTATGTATTTTATACATATGGCTCAGAACCATATAATGCTTTTACAGTACTATTTTATAATACTACTCGTATTATATGCAGTGTACTTCTTAACTAGCATTTCAATTGTAGCAGTGCATTTCTTATGCTTAAGAAATAAGACAGATCAATAAATACTTTTATTGAAAACGCCAGTCTCTCTATTTCTAAGCAACTCCGGTGAAACAAAGCATGCACATTTGAATGAGTGAAATAGCCATCTATTGTTTCCGCGACTCTAGAGAGACGTTTCATTCTGGGGAAACAAAGTTGTCATGTTATACGGTTGTCAGAGACTAATCCCTTCTTGTTTATTCAAGAAAGTTTCTAGTGACCTCTGAGCTAGCTGGCACTCACAATTACGTCTAATCTATTCGGCA
Source organism: Lissotriton helveticus (assembly GCF_964261635.1). Classification (NCBI taxonomy): domain Eukaryota; kingdom Metazoa; phylum Chordata; class Amphibia; order Caudata; family Salamandridae; genus Lissotriton; species Lissotriton helveticus. Next base: position 1,028,188,413 of record NC_136071.1, read on the forward strand.
GAGACCTAGTCGACTTCAGTCCTATGTCTAAGCTGCAGGATATATTATTCCAATGCGGAGAGCCTATTGGGAATATAGGAACTACACTACATGGCGCCCAACGTTTGGTAAGGCGATAATTTAACGCTAGATACTAGAGTAACTCAGTCGTGCTTTTCACACAGACCTTTTTTTCCCGTAAAAACTCCAAAAGACGTCTGGAGTGGGTAAAAGGATAATATCCGCCAAAACTGAGTAGGACGAAAAAATCCTATGTATTAGTTTTTTGGTTTATTCAACGTTTAAGGATACAGTGTTCCAAAATATTGTGCACCTAATCTTGGTTTCCTTGAAACTTATTCTGCAAACTCTCAGCCGACAAAAAATGCCGGATAGTGATATCGAATTAGAGAGCTGCAGGAGCAGCTCAAGCAGCTTTAGATGACGCTGCTATCATAAGAAAAATGACAGGGATGCTATACTGCTCCCAGTAAATGTAAGAAAAAGTATAACTTACAGACTCGTAAATAATGGAATATCATCAAAAGGTGGCAGAGTAATCTTTGTCATAGAGGCACATGAATATTGGCAGACAGAGGTATTCCATTCATGGATTCAGTTCCCAGCAGCAAATGCAGGAACACGAGAGTTTCACTACTACAAAGTAGCGGAACCTCCAGAGGAATACGTTTCTTTCGAGGACATTGAAATTCCATTAACTTACCAAGAGCATCAGCTCTGGTTTAGAGGTGCCCTACAACATCAAAATCACATTACCAGGCTCGGTCCACTAGGTAGACTAGGAGCTACATGGCCGGTACTAGCCAGCTATACACCTCATCCAGACATTGAAAGGATGTCAGATGTAGAATTATTAGCTCAGCTAAAACAATTAATTAAGATACATAGACAATTGGTTCAATATGTCATGCGGACATTAACAGTCCAACCAGTGTAAGAATTCCACAGCACACCCCTCTCCAGGGGAACACAAACAAAATTACACCACAGACTATACAGTCAGTCATTGGTAAACTACCAGCAAAACGAGAACAGATTCCGTTCTGGTTAGCACAAAAAATTACTCAAATAGAGGCAGTATTTCCTGATAGTACACCTCATGAGAAACACAAGATTCTGACACACAATCTGTTTACCTATGGGGATTGCACCACACGTGGAGGATTGTGACACTTGGGGTACAGTCTTTGCTTCAGTCTACACTAAAACACATGGGGTTCCGTCCATGGCGGTAATACCAGATGTTCTAAGACAGATTCAAAATTAATACGGTCCAAAAACGGCCTTAAATCTAGATATGAAATTACTGAAAGATTTCAAACAGGTCTCGGCTATACTATTAGCCAACATTAGAGGAGAAGCAGCATCAGTGGCAATCCGCCAGAAATTAAAAGAAACAGACATTACTGAGCAACCTTATGAGCTTGCCAGAATTATTGAAAAATCCTATGAAGAACTAGGTAGAGATAGTTTGGGTGGGAAACCACTAAAACCACAACTAACAGAGAATCCTGAAAAATCTTTTATTAAAAATAATCTCACTACTCCTAAAAAGAAGTGGGAGAACACTAAAACAGACACCTCCTAAAGAGAAATACTCAGTCCAGAGGAAGATCTCCTCAACGAGGAGGTAGGTCTCCCCAACGGGAAACCTCTGAAAAAAGATACAACCTTAGAAATAGGGATACTTTAAGAAAACCTGAGAGATATCAAGATAATGACACACGTCCCTCTCGATCTTTTCAGACTTCCTCGCAGAAATCGGAAAGAAGAGGACGGTCAGAACACAAAGAAGAACGCGTCAAGTCCAAAGACAAAGAACCCGTTCACCAAAGTAAAAAAGCTCAATTTTCAAAGAAGAAGGTAGCAAGCATAAAGATCAGACATGCCGAGGATTCTGAGGACACAATTCAAGAACAGGGAATGGGCCCAGACAATGCTAGACAGCGCAGCAGAAGTAACCATAGTTCGCAGGATCCTGAAGGATCATCTGGAGACAGTGGACTTGAATGAAAACATTCAAGTTGAAACTGCAGACACCAGGGTTAGTGTACTGTTGTAGTTGGATTGTAATGATGATCACAGGTAGCCAGGAGGTATATCCATGTAAGAGGTTTATTAGTAATTTGTTACAGGTTCCATAGAAGTCTTTAGTAGGTCTTAAGAAGATCATATGGAAGGTCCCACCAGGAGCTGCATGGTTGCTGCTCAGCCAACTCTCTTCAACTGTCATTCTCCACCCACAACCAGGCACACTCACATTCTACTCTCTCTGTCATCAAGCATTCCAACATTCCATGCAGACATCAGATTCATTCTGGCTGAGCAGCTAAGGGGAAGATGAATCAAGGTACAACATATCCCCTTTCCTTCGACAGCAATAAAACACAATAAATTGCAACTTGAAAATAAAAATGATGATACTTGCAATATTGCACACATTACATATAAGAGAAATCACAAAAGTACAGTGATAAGGAAGAAAGAAATGAATAGGTAGTAGAGAGTGACTAGAATGGAGGGAGGAAGAAATAGTGCAAACATTCACAGGATAGCACATACCCTTCCCTCGGAAAAAAAAAACTATAGGCAATAATAGAAACATTGCATGAAAAACAATGCTTGTATCACATTCAAGTATAGCATCATGAGAGTGAAGAAAGAAGAGAAATAGGAAATATATGTAAATAAAAAAAATAGTAGCATGACTAAAGCTGAGATGGTAAAACGCCCAACTATATCGGATAGACAACCCAATGTAAGGCAAATCGCCCATCGCACCCGGCACAAAAGCATAATATATAATTGATAATGGCACAAAGGCTCAAAGGTATGAATACATAACTTATAACTCATAGCTCAAGAACAGGAATGAAACGGGATACACACACCCGTGTAAACAACAAGTAATGGGATACACTCACTCGTGATAATTACAGGAATGTCCTCACCCATGTAAACAACAAGAATAATACAGACACTCATCCGTGTAAATTACAAGTAATGGGATACACTCACCCGTGATAATTACAGGAATGTCCTCACCCATGTAAACAACAAGAATAATACAGAATAGACTCATCTGTGTAAATTACAGGGTTACCCTCACCCGTGTAAATATCAAGAATGAAACGGGATACACTTATCACAACTTATAATAGCATAATGGCACAAAGGCTCAAAAGTGTGAATACATAACTCATCACCAAAGGCCCTAGGCTAAATAAACTTGCGTAAAGGGTGGTGCAATGTTAGGCACAGCAAAAATATGTAGGGTAGGAACAGTGAAAAGGTGTGCGCACACCTACACTGAAGGAAAGAGCACGTGTATGGAGACCTGCTCCTATACACACCTACCCTAAAAGATAAATCTAAGTACCCCTAAAATGTTTAGATCGGCCAAATCTAAAACATACCATATAGGCTAAACACCCACTTACAGCATGAGAAAAATATATAGTGTAAAACTCAAGTGCATATCACACATGACTTGCAATAAATTCCGTAGTGCACTTCGTAATACTTGCCTATTGCCAACATGTCACAGCATTGTTTAAATTACTGTATAAACCATATAAAGTATAATAAATGATGAAACTTAAACATTTACATATCACAATTGTAAGAAAACATTCTTTTTTTTTTCGTGAGCGAACTCTCCCACTTGACTGATAAGCTTCCCATCCAGTTATTTAAAATAAGCAAAAGTGTTGCATAAGCTGAATTGATATAATTTCCGGCAGTCTTACTTCGAAATTTCACTCTGAAATCATAACAATGTAATGTCCAAAGTCGGGATGATGAGTAAATTGCAGTGTTTCTCAAAACAAAGAACTTTCTCTGAAAAGCCACGAAGGTTAACAGGAAACCGGCATGATGCATTGATGTTGCGTAGGAGCACCGTTGAAGTTAAACTTTATTGTACCAATGTCACACCCTCGGAAGAACAACAGAGGACAGCATCACTGAAGTGCAGAACTGGGAAGCCTCAGTAGATGGCGCTAGTCACTCACATTGTGAAACAGTGTAAATCACAATTCAAATATAGATAAACGATCTCTTCTATTGCTTGTTATAAGACAGGAAGTTTCTTTGAGAAGATTGGCGCTTGCTTCTCACGTTGTAATCCACTATTTAAACATGGATAAATGATTTCTTCTTAATTCACTGAATATACACAAACAATCTTCTCATCACAAACGATCTTCTCTTACACTTGATGGAAAGCAGGAAGCTTCAAACAGATGACAGGTTGTCTTCAAGCGACACAACCACATCCTCACTTTTCTTTTTACTTGAAATAAATAAAATTAAGGAGTGTGAATCGCCCGGAGCAGACTGTCCTGATGGTGGAGGACACTGGTGGGACTAAACGGGCGTTCATCTCACGGTTACTTGTTCCTTTTCTTAATTCAGTTTCCAGTGTAAAGAGTCTCTTAATAAATTCAAATATTTTACCTCAGTAACCCAGCAGACAGGGTCTTTTCCTCAGAACGTCGCCAAAATGTTGTAGTTGGATTGTAATGATGATCACAGGTAGCCAGGAGGTACATCCATGTAAGAGGTTTATTAGTAATTTGTTACAGGTTCCATAGAAGTCTTTAGTAGGTCTTAATAAGATCATATGGAAGGTCCCACCAGGAGCTGCATGGTTGCTGCTCAGTCCACTCTCTTCAACTGTCATTCTCCACACACAACCAGGCACACTCACATTCTACTCTCTCTGTCATCAAGCATTCCAACATTCCACGCAGACATCACATTCATTCTGGCTGAGCAGCTAAGGGGAAGATGAATCAAGGTACAACATGTACGCCATAAGTTATATAAAGTAACACTCCGGATGGAGGGGGACATAACTAGAAAAATAAAAGCTCTATTCTGGGATAAGCTTTCCAAGGGTTATGACATACTTCTAGCAGAAAAAGACTGGCCACCTGCAGTTGTTAGGGAGTGCCCACACAGCGAAGAGATAATTATGCCAGCCTTCTCAAATCACATTCCAATTCATAAAAAAATATACATATGCCAGGAAATGGGCTGTGGCCCAAGCTCCAGCATTATATAAAAATCATGTAGGATGGGATGAGGATTCTCCTCACCACAAAATACAGTTAAAAAAAAATCAACCTACTGCTCAGAGGCAGTATCCAGGAAAGCAAGAAGCTAAAAAACAAGTCAGGGAGATATTAGATCAACTTGAATATCAAGGGGTGATTGAAACATGCACCTCATCTATGAACAATCCTTTGTTTCCGGTCTCCAAACCAGACAATACGTATCGTCTAGTTTTGGATTACAGACACCTAAACTCTTGCTGCAAAACTTTTGCAGTACAAAATTCACATAGTGCAGCACTGATGAATAACATCGTGCGCAAAAAATATAAAACCACACTAGAAATTTCAAATGGGTTTTTCCCCTGTCAAAACATTGCAGCAGAAAACAGGCATTTGACCGCTTTCTCAATCTTGGGGGCACTGAGGCAATTTTGCCATCTCCCCCAGGGATTTAAGAATAGTCCGGGGTTATTTTCAGCCAGAGTAGCAGAAATACTACAAATGTACGATGATGAGGCATTATCATATGTCGATGACATCTATTTTACAGATGACGATTTGGATGTACACTTGAAAAGAGTGAACACCATAATACTTGGGTTTGCTTCTGAAGGGTATAAATTCAATTTTAAGAAATCACGAATTGCCCACCTTAACGTCCTATTTTTAGGGTATGAGTGATCAAGTGAAGGCAAAAGCCTGGCAGCAAACTTTCTTGAGAAATGTGCGCTGCTCAACCTCCAAAAACGCTGATAAACCTACAGTCAATTCTAGGTTTCCTGAATTTTGGAAGAATATATGTTCTAAACTACGCAGAAAGGGTTAAACCTCTCTACGGATTAATCAAACCTGATTTCAAACCAACTAATTGGACTCAAACACATACAGAAATTTTACGTTCAGTACAAACAGACATGTTGACTAAAACAAAATTAGATACACGCAATAATGTGCGAAATCTCGTGATCCGTGTCATCCCAGGGAGATGTGGATTCACATACCTGACCTTTAATGAAGGAGAAAAGGTACCAATTGCATTCAAATCACACTTGTACACACAAGCAGAAATGAAGTTCACTTCAACAGAAAAAATTCTGACAGCGGTTCAAACTGCAGTAGCAAAAGAAAGAACTCTGGCGCAGGGTAAACGCATATTGATCGTTACACCTGTACCTGCCTTAGAGGCAGTAACAAAGGCAAGCATTCCTAATGCTAAGGCTTTACATCCAAGATGGAAACAATGGGTTAATTATCTTGCTGCGACAGACGTTGAATATGTCTTTGACCCTAATTTAAAGACACAAGAATTCCTACAATACGAATACGAATGTCCTATGCCGACCGAAATTCTGCCTCTAGAACATTACGGATGTATAATATATACAGACGGATCAGCACAACCCGCAATTAGGGGTAAACAAGCTTATAGTGCTGCATGCGCGATCGTTAAAGGTCGTTGGCGCGAAGGTAAATTCAGACCTATGGTCACTAAAACTCAATCACTCGGGGACTGTACAGCTCAGCGAGCTGAACTACAGGCTTTCAAGATGGCGCTTGAAAATACCAATCCAGAATTCCCCACACTAATAGTGTGCGATCCGTATTACTGCGTTTAATCCTACAATGAGTATCTAGAGAACTGGGTTCAAAATGGTTTCAAAGACGCAAAAGGTGACACAATTAAGCATAAAATGCTTTGGGAACAAGTAGTTCTTTTACAGAAAGAACTACAAAAGACTCACGTGATTCATACACTGAGTCATCAGGCGTTCACGTTGCAGGGAATTCATTGGCTGACGAAGCCGCCAAGGTAGCTGTGCAAACGGCTTCCGTAGCAGCGATCACTAAGTCAAAAACAAAAATAGACAGCAATATAATGCAAGCTGTCACTGCTTCAGTTAAAGACAGTGGTAAGAAACTCCCGAAAGGCTTTCCAATAAAGTACTCATATACAACTGATGCGAATAATGTTCCTTTTACTCGAATCCCTGGAGTGGGGGATAGGGCAATTCCAAACATGGAACATAGGTTAGGACTGATCTTAGCAGCACATGAAGGACTGGCATCTTCGCATGCAGGCATTTCCGCCACAGTATCTTTATTAAAACAAAGATATTGGTGGCCGCGCATGAGGAAACAAACTAGAAACTATGTTTTAGAATGTGAAATCTGACAAAAAATGAAAGTTTATAAAGTGAAGCAACCTGCACAGACGCTCCTTCTGATTTCAGATAAACCACTAGCGTGTGTTTATCTGGACCACTGTGGTCCCTTAACAAGGGATGGCAACTATAAATATATCATGGTCGCAGTGGATTCATGCACAAGATTCATTTGGATGTGGCCACAGTGCTCGGCTGACGCCAGAACTGTTATAAAGGATTTGCGAGTCTTCATCGGCACATACGCAATTGGCACGCTACATTCTGACCAGGGTCCTGCGTTTAGCTCTCGAGCTTACAAGGAGGCCATGGCTAGCTTGGGCATTGCATTGCGGTACTCTACTCCCTTCCATCCCGAGGGAAATGCGGTAGTGGAAAGAAAAAACCGTGACATAAAGCAATCCATAACAGCTAAGGTATTAGGTTCGGGTGATGGGTGGGTCAAACATCTAACAAGTGTCCAACATAGTCTTAATAATCTGCCAAGAAATTCTCTGGGTGGAGTCCCTCCGTATGAATTAATGTTTGGTACTAGAATGATAATCGAAGACCTCGATAGTCAGACTTCAGTGGTGGAACAAAAACCCTTTGATGTCAAAGATCGTTTGGCTCTTTTACAGGACTTGAATGAAACAAGAAGAAGTCTGAGTAATACAATACAGAAGCAAACGCCCACTGAAGAGAAACCACCTGTCCCAGCAAGGCCTGTCTGGATTCCAAAGATTGGGGATCTGGTCAGGGAGAAGATTGCGGTGAAGAAGGAATTTGGGCCTTCTTACAGAAAAGCAGTGCCTGTCTTGGCCATCCAAGGAACAAGATCAGTAGTACTACCGCCCCTTGCTGGTAAAAGGGAGAACAGAGTTGTATCTATCGACCTGGTCAAACCACAATCATGTGGCCAATAATAAGTAGTAGGCCCAGTGGACTCCCGAGAAGTAGCAGACACCAAACCTTGCTACAATCCAAGAGGTTCAGACTGAAAGACTTATCACCTTTGCTAAACCTGCAGTACGAAAAGAAGGACTATGTAACAAAGCCATGGAACTTGTGCCTCTTGAGACCCAAATAACAGTTCGTCAAGAAACACCTGGCTACAATGATGTACCGTCTGAGTATACAAATATGACAAATAAAGAGACAGCTCCAGTGATTTTGAGTAATCCTGATACAATCCCAACAATTGACAGAACTGCTTCTGGCTACTTTATTAACTTAAATAACTTTTCTGAGGATCCCAGTGAACCTGAAAATGAGCCAGCAAAGAAACTTCAAGAAAAAAGTAACAGAACTCCTTCATCTACTAGAAAAAACATACGTGGTTTCACCATGGGTGGAATTTTGGATTGGATTGGGTGTACTTTTCCTCCTGCTCTGGCTCGTGCTAGTATTGAGCTTGGGAAGGATGATCGTTGGAAAATACAGTACTATGGACACAGCAAGTAAGAAGATCAACTTGGTCCTGAAACCTTACAAATCATCTCATCGTGAAAAAAGAGGACTGTCAGCAGTGAACATCACAGCCGTTCCTATACCTGGTGGTATAGCATGGGACAGAACTGATTATGACATCTATGGTCCGGTTGAGCTTCTGAAGCTTCCACACCAATTTAAGGTTTCTTTGAGTGACTTTGTCGCACCCAGTGAATTTTCTGATGATTGGGACTTTGAGGCTATTAACAACATGATGAAAGATTTAGAAATATCAGCTACATTTACAGAATATGACTACTTAGAAGGGTCATCAGATTATAAGCAAATGTATTGTCTTAATCATTATGGTCACCATTATTTTCATAAATCTGCAAGCCCTAGAAATGTATTTTATTACAATCAATGGGAACATTGTCCTACACCGCCAAACGGCAGTTCGAGAAAATTCTTTGAGACATTTGCCATACTTTACAGGGTTCAATGTTACAAATCCAGAAATGTTTTATTTAAAAAAATATAAATAACACAGGAATGAAAACAATGTTGACCAATACTAAACAAATTTATTCTGCAAAATGTTATGCTCAACTGTCTATTTTAGGATTTAACTATTGGAAAGACAACATAGAAACAAAAACTGTCTGGGGCACGAAAGATTGGCAGGTACAAGGTTTAGAAGCACTATTCAGAGCCTGCATTATACCAGAACAAATTTTGTTTTTAAATGACACTGTTCAACAGACTACTTGTCTTGGCTTAGCTAAGATAAAAGATTTGAATAAACCGTCTTTACCTAAACCTGCACCAGACAGTAATAACGCTTCGGATGAGGAGGTAGACATAACATATATATTAAAACAGAACAGAACTGATCCTAACTGGAAAAAATGGTTAATCTGGCAAACAGACACTAATAACTGTCATAAAAGATTCCTGAACAAATCACAAGGATTCAGATGGAATAGGCCAGATCCAAGATATTCCCAGAGACAACATCCAGGGATGGTAACTACTTACAGTGTAGGGAAGCTTTGCCTTGAATGGCTTCAAAAATCTACACTTCCAGAAATAAAACAACACTTGTCTTTACTTAAAGAAAGCAATGCTTTGCAAGATTTCTTAATGGGACCTCGCAAGCCAAGGCAAAAAAGTTTCATATACGCCGGTATATATGCGGCTTACAACGAAGCTTGGAAAGTGACGCAAATGGAAACTGCAGAAAAAATACGAGAAATTGATCGTATTAATTTGGAGAAAGCACTTACTGTAGTGGACAATGGGTTAACGACTCTGTCCTCCAGAATACATTCTATGGACAGCATCATGTCATCTGCTATGGACATCATAGAACAAGACTTACTAAAATTACAACATGGTCAGTCTCAATTGCGTTCTATCATGCTGTTAGGCTGGACGTTGCAAAATCTGCGTTCCAGCTATGTGCCATGGCATCTAATCAATACAACGTCATTGTTTGCTGTATTTAACCTTACAGATAAACAAATCTCTTTGGCACAAAAAAGAGCAGACTATACGGTGCTGAGCATTGAAAAACTAGATAGATTACAATTGACAGTTTCCGAGAAACCTGTGATTGAGTGGATAATTCATGGCTCAATTTCAATTCCAGTCACGACATTCCAGTTTCAGTATTGTCTAGAGCATATACCAGCGGGCCTGTATGAAAGGTTGGGTAAAGAATACATTAAGTCGACCTGGGTTTTACCATATACACACAAATGTCGGAATAGGGGACTTGAAGTTTTCCTTAGTGGCAATAATTGCAAAAAATCACTAAGTGGGACACTTCTATGCGATGAAGATAATTTGCATGGAACTTGTGATGGTTCTGCAAATAACCTTTTATGCCACCTGCACGCTTCGCCCTCTCCTAAGATGATACCGGTTTTCAGGCAGCTATCCAATGGCAGTTATGTTATGTTTAATGATCACAGCTGTTGTGGCATGTTGCCAGGAAAAAGTTCTCTCGTAACTGTGTCGTCCACGGTCACTTGTTGTATGCAAGTATTGTATCCAAAAACAGAGACAGAAAGGGAGACGGCTATATGGCCTTCACTGAATATCTCTTCTATACGAATTGATACTTTAAGCAGAATGAAAGCCATTCTTTTACAAAAAAATGTGCCACTGACCTCGTCTAGAGAAACGTATGATCTGCAAGTAGCACGGTCTTCAGCAGAGATACATGCATTATTATCAACAAACTGCCCAGTGCATTTCGCAGAAATGTTAAGCCAAATCTTAAACATGTCTGATACCAATGGCATAGCACATGTATCTAAGACAATTTTTTCTGGACTGTCAACACCGTTTGAAGCAGTCCTCGGCATTTTTCCTAATTTCGTGCACTCTGTGTTCGGCGGCCTGCCTCTCGTCTTGGGACTGGTCGCAGGAATTCTATTTTTATTCCTTCTGCTCAGATATGGCAAGTCTGGTCACCAGCAACACCGAAACAACCATGGAACAATGCCTCCTTGCAATGAGATATCGTGAAAGGATTTCACAGATTCTCGGCTTGGCTCGTTTAAGAGATCTTAACACGACCTGGTTTCTTTCGTTCAGACCAATCTGGCAAGATTGCATCTTACCTGTTCTTCAATGCCTGCTTTGCGGACAGGAATGCGTGTTAGACATTTGTCTTACACTTCCATCGGATGTCGACGCTTTGCTAGGTCCTGTAACGGCTCATGCATCTTATTGCCCCCAACGGCTGCCAATTCTGATGACGGCATTCATTGAGGTCTCACCGGCAAGTCTAACTAAGGGTGAGATACGGGAAACTACAGGCACACAGGTACCATCCACTGCGGACATTGCTAATGCATCAAACGCTGACGGTGATGATCCCCACTTCTGCACTTTTGATATGCTAACTGAAGTGGTTCCACTTTCACCTAATACGGTGGACGGTTTCTTTGCGAGCCTTGACAATATGATGTTTTCTCCCGACTCTACTGACACTCCTGAGAATAATTTATGATTATTTCACACAGTGTTCCCGGAACTCTGCAATTCGGCCTTCATTTTTCAAAACATTCCACTAATTTGAACTTTTTCTGAATAGAACTTTGGCACAGAGTAATCTGCTTAAAGTAGAACTATTCTTAGAGAACAAGATTTCGTGTTTGAACTTCCGAAATATCAATATTTGGCTTCAAGCTCGAGTACAAGGATAGTTAAACAATTATGCTATGGGATTGATCTCAGGTATCGATTAATGACTGTACTTTCGTTTATATGATGAAAAGATATATGCTCATAGTTTATATTTGATTTCATAATGCCTATGATTTGTACATGATGTATACTCCCTTCATGCAAACAAGCCTATTCACAAATGCATTTTGGGGTGGGATTGTACACGCTTTTGCTTTGCAATATGTTCAGTGCTTATGTGTTATTGAACTTAATATTCGTGGAGTGGGTGTTATGTGGGAATCTAGGACCTTAGTGTAATTTTTCCCGATTCATGCCCATATATAGGTGTAAACCATCCAGTCCTTATATAGGCATAAAGAATCATTGCCTTATTTAGTTATAGCCTGCGCAGCCCTAATACGGCATGGCTACTTCCACTAAACTCCAAGAATCCACATTGATTTCATGGTAAAACCAGCCTTCAGCAGTCAGGAACCTCCCCCTGCTTGAATACTAATTTATCCAAGAAATCCGTGAGTTTTCAAGGAACTCAGGCACTAGTGGCGATATTATGTCCAATCTTACGTCAGACTCAGCACCTTCAGGGGTATAAATATGCCTACATTTGCCCAGTCAAACACACGGTGGTTCCGGAGCAGATAGACTAACTACTTGCCCGACGCCCTGCTGCTGCAAGTGCTGAAGGAAGCCGACCCTCCAACTGACGCACTGAAAAGACGCTGTCTTTTCTCCTGCCGAGAAATCCAGCTCCCGTGTTTCCGGGCTACCCTTGCGGGTTGCTGGGAGATCGAGTCCCGAGAGAGAGATACAAGACCTCTATCATTCTAATAACCAAGGTACGGAGCTGATTAGATCCCTAGAGAATTCTTGAACAGATTCTTGGCAGAGAAATACTACAATCTAAACTACTCCTCACTTATTCCTCCCTCGTACTAGGCTTAGGTTAGGTACACCGGGGTAGGCGTATGTTAGAAGCACCAGTTGAGTACTTTTAGCCGTTATTTTATCATTGTATGTATTTTATGCATTCTATGTATTTTATATATATGGCTCAGAAACCATATAATGCTTTTACAGTACTATTTTATAATACTATTCATATTATATGCAGTGTACTTCTTAACTAGCATTTCAATTGTAGCAGTGCATTTCTTATGCTTAAGAAATAAGACTGATCAATAAATACTTTTATTGAAAACGCCCATCTCTCTATTTCTAAGCAACTCTGGTGAAACAAAGCATGCACATTTGACTGAGTGAAATAGCCATCTATTGTTTCCGCGAATCTAGAGATACGTTTCATTCTGGGGAAACAAAGTTGTCATGTTATATGGTTGTCAGAGACTAATCCCTTCTTGTTTATTCGAGAAAGTTTCTAGTGACCTCTGAGCTAGCTGGCACTCACAATTAAGTCTAATCTATTCGGCAGAGACCTAGTCGACTTCAGTCCTACGTCTAAGCTGCAGGATATATTATTCCAATGCGCAGAGCCTATTGGGAATATAGGAACTACACTACAAAATGGCCCAAGGTAGTACCAGCGGTTTTTTATCTTTCCTTTCCACCTGCTATCAGGATTTCTGCATCGGTTTAAACAATGGGGCCTTTGAATCGGACATTCTGATTGCTTTTGCTAATATAGCTGGTTTTATTAAGTCTGCCCCTACTGCCCCTACTGTACCGACCGCCCCGCAAGCAGATCAGCCAGCACCGCCCAGTAGATGGTTTGATAAGGCTTGAATGAAGGCCCACCGAGTACTTCTGGTTGCCCTGCACAGGTAGTCTCACGCTCGGGAGGAAGTCAGGAGGGACTGAGCTTGCTATCATTCGGCTCATTGTAAGAGAAAGAAGTCTATCAAGATGGAGCTTTGGGACAGACAAGTTATTGGGGGCTTCTGCTCTGCATGACTCCGCAGAGTTCTGAAGGGGCATGAACCATCTCATTTTTGCTTCTGATCAAGTGAGTGCTCAGGCCCTGACTATTTCTCCTCAGGCTTGGAGATATCGCTTTGCGGCAATTTATAATCTTTATTCCGGTGATGAACTTTTGTCAGTGGTGGGGGCTCCACAAGGTCTTTGCTTGCAATGGGAGGAGGTTAAGAAAGCCATTATGTCCTTGCCAGAGGCCAAGGCTCCGGGCCCTGATGGCATTCCCAGTGTTTTATTTATATCTGGAGGTGGATTTGTTAGCCCCCTAGCTCACGAAGCATTTCAATGCAGCCATTAGAAGGAGGCCCCCTCTGGTTGGAAACGCTCCATCATTGCCCTGATCTTCAAGAAGGACAGAAGGGCTGAGCCATCTTATAATTGCCCCATTTCGCTGGTGGACAGCCAGTTGGGAAGGGTCCTGCTAGACCGCTTGTCCACTTGGGTGAGTGATAAGAACATTCTTTCAGAAGTCCACTATGGGTTTAGAGCTGCACTGGGCACTGTGGTTCAGACCCTGAATCTTTTCATGCTGACTGCTAAATATACCAAGGTGTGGGAGAGGGTAGTCCATTTGGCCTTCATGGGCCTAAGCTCAGCCTTTGACCATGTCAACAAAGGTAGGCTCTCGACTGCGCTTTGGTCCTTGTGGGTAGAACCGGCCCTGCTTTTCTTACATTCTTTTCACAAAGGGCTCTCCTCTTCAGTCAGATACGGGCCGGATGGGGCATGCACAATGCCCCAGGAGTTAAAGAGAGGGGTGTATCATGGCCGCCTTTCTCTTCACCCTTTACATTAATGGCCTGGAAATGGCCCTGGTGGATTCAGGAGTGAATGTCCTGTCGGGAGGCGATTGCTGTCTGCCTGTTCTTTCATATGCAAACAACGCTGTCTTCAGATCTTGCCCAGCTAAGGGTTTGCAGCATCTGCTAGATCTATTTGTTATTTATATGGCTGGACTTGATCTCACCACTAATTACCTCAAATCCCACGTCATGGCGGTGGGCCCTAGATCTATAAGTTATTCAGTAAAGGGCCACCTCATTTCTAGGGTTCAGCACTTTTCATATTTAGGGATCCTTCTAGATTCCAAACTCTCCTGGCAACCTTTGGGGAAGAAAAATTCCTTGAGGTTTAAATCGGCCATTAATAGGGTTGGTCTTTTGGCAAGGTGTATGGGTCATACCAACGTTGAGGCAATGCTTATAGTCTTTAAGGCAAAGTGTGTCTCGTTGGCCTGTAATGAATATGACATTTTGGGTCATATTTCTTGTCCACGGCTCCAGGTGGCAGAAAAGGCTTTACTGAGACGCCTTCCCAAAGTACTAGCAAGCACCCCCGCAGAGATGCTTCATGAGGAAGTGGGACTAGGGTATATAACAGACTTGATTGCCTTGCGTCCCTTGATATATATTGGTTGTCTGTCTGGTTGAAAGACGATTTGTCTCCTAATAGGGGAGAGGAGTGGGCCTAACGGCTAGGGCGGTCAACCTCGAATCTGGGGAACCGGGTTAGAGTCTCAGCAATGACGCTAAACATCTGTGATTCTGGGCAAATCACTTAATCTCCTTGAGCCTAACAAAAAAAATGAATGTGTTCTCATGTACCGCAATTGGTGCTATGTAAAGCGCTCTGATACCTGAAACCGGGTCAAGTTTGCGCTATATAAAATTCTGTAAAAACAAAACAAAAAAAATAGGCTCACCATCCTCGACCGTATGGCCTTGGATGGCATGTTGATCATTCCCTGGCTCGCTTATATTAAGCGTACCTTTAATTCTTTGCGCCATTCTGAGCGGTTTTTTAATCCAGATGGTATAGTTAGGTAGGATATACCATGACTAAAAAAGGCATTTTATGAAAGGGTGGCTGTGGAACGGGAGGCTGAGGCCCTTCATAAACACTCTAGGAATCATTTCATTATGGTGAAACTCAGTCTTATTTGCTCCTGAGAAGTTCAGCTATCACCGCAGGTTAACATGTTTTAGATTGAACATGTTTTATCAACTTCTGTCACCCAAGGGGTCTTGATGCAAAGTTTCAGTTCTTCCGCCGTGTTTTTGTGATGTTTCTCTCCTAGACTCCCTCCACATGGTCATTATATGCCTCCGGTTTAATCATCTCTGCTTTAAATTCATACGTCTACTTCTTTTATCAAATGAATGTCAATCAAGTTAGGCCAGCCATTCATTTTCTCCAAATACTAAAATCACCTACCATCTGTTTTTATCTGTCTCGTTTCTGGTGTTCTTAATGGGTGGTGATGGTTAGTACTTTTTTTTTTTACATTTGGGCTTTGTCCCTTTTAGCTATTTTCAATGCTGTGATCAGTTTGTTATAGATGTATTATTTCCTTTATAATGTATTCATTTATATTGGAATCATTGAAATAATTTTCTATGCTATGTATTTTATCTTTATACTTTTGTGATTTTCAACAATAGATTCCAGACAGGAAACTCTTAAGTACACCCTTCCGAGGAGGACTAAACAGGCCACAATATTAACAGTCATCCATACTTTGTCATAGTGACTGAGTCACTGCCTCTCTACATTGCTGCCCACATCTCTAGGTGCCCACGTGAGAGGGTAGAGATGGTCCTTGCCAAGTGATAATATAAAATGTAGCATCGTAAGCGGTGGTAGGCTACTGGGACATACCGACCTTTGATGTCCTAAGTGAACAGACACCTGGTGAATTAGCTGAATTAATGATTACACTACATTTGTTCTATTCCAAAAAGTAAATAGGAACACCATTTTTATAAAGTAATCTTTTTGCTCTGTTCACCCACCTTTTTTGCTGAATGGTACTGGTGATAACTGAATGACGTACCCTGGGCTCTGCTAACCAGGGCCAGTGCTATGTTTAAAATGATACTTGTAATAGGGTACACTTACATCTAGCAATGACAGACCCTAAAAGCCCCTTGTAGATAATAGGGCCAAGGGGTGCATCCACCTATAAGTCCCTAGTATAGAATAGGGCATGGAGGTTTCCTGCACTTGTATGCGTGCGCTGCTGTGTGCCTGCTGTCCTTTCAGAGGCAGTCCTGCATTGCAAGCCTGACTTTAACAGTAAATTCTCATAATTGGTATTGAGAGACCCTATAAGTCCCTTGAAAGTATTAGGGCTAGGGTGTTCGAACTACCTATAATCCCTAGTATATCATACTGCTGAGTGCCAGCTGTCATTTTAAAGGCAGCCTGGCTTTGCA
The DNA here is from genome assembly GCF_964261635.1 of Lissotriton helveticus. Classification (NCBI taxonomy): domain Eukaryota; kingdom Metazoa; phylum Chordata; class Amphibia; order Caudata; family Salamandridae; genus Lissotriton; species Lissotriton helveticus. The sequence goes on from NC_136071.1 coordinate 1,028,205,390, forward strand.
AGTACATTGTGTGCAAACTCAACTTTGGTGGTATGGGCACCTAAAAAAGTGACATTCTATCTTATTGTTACATTTTAGGCACCCCCAAGGTCGCCCGTAGGCGTCCTAGAGGTGAGGGGCCATCTAACTATAAGCAGGGACCTTATAAATGATGTTTTATATACCCTGGTGAGTGGAAAAGGTGAGGAAAAAGTGCCTGTTTCATTTTCCACATTGTAGATACTTAGCTCCATAGGCTAACATTGCAATGTTTTATTTAGGTATAACTACTGCTAGGAAAGGAATAAATATTATACAAGGACTTAAAAGATTGGTGTTGATTAAGTCAACAACTTGAAACTGCTAAATTTATCATAACTCGTACAGAAGAGAAGTTATGGAATGTTCTCTTCCGAAAGTCAAAATCCAGCCTAGTAGTTGTCTCTGCTGATAGGTCAGCCAAACTGCTTTGATTAGGTGATAAGTGGCCTGGCCAGAGCAGAGGTTATCTGATGGAGAGAGCTCTGCAACTGAAGAGGGTAGGCAAAAAAGAGGGGTCTGGGTAAATCAAACTGAGCTCAAAGAGAGCAGATCAGTAAGGAATGCTAGGCAAACCTACCCACACAACTTGTGCCTCAGCCAGATGGCAGGCTTAGGAGAGGAATTTGCAGAGGTCAGTGGGAGGAGAGCTAATGGACATAAGCTACCTTGTGGGTTGGTTTAGTCCGCTCTTACTCCTATGGAGAGAAATCATCTATGTTGTATTTTAGAAGTGCAGTGCTTTGTGGGGCAAGAAGATGCCACACTTTAGAGGCAGTCCTCATGCTTGTAGGTGGCACACAGCATCTCATTTGAGAGAGAAAAAGAAGGACTGTCCTGCTGGAATCTGGATTTGCACCCAAAGGCCCGCACTATGAATGACTGCATCTGTTGTGCAAACTGGTAATACAGCCCTGGAGACTGCCTTTCTTAAGGAAGGTTTAAGGAGTGGACTGCCTGCAAGCTCCAGGTTAACAGAGCCCACCTGCATCATCTTCACCAACAGCCCTCATTCTGGAGTGCATCCGGTGGAACTTTGAGGATTTGACCCAGGTGCATTGTGGGAATTATGGTCCAGACATCCCAAAGACCATCTACGAGATTTCAGACCTTTGGATTGGTGATTTGGACACTTTCAATCTACAAGGAAACCTTCAGGTAGAACTTCCTGATGTTTGGAGAACTTTAGAGAACTTTTTTTATTGGCATTATTTGTATTATTTTAAAGCAAAAAGATTACAAAACAATTATTAGCAGGATTCATCAGACATGGAAGGATACAATGATATCAGTGATCGCATCACACAGGTGAGTACACAGTATGCAGTACATTTAGCTAAAACGTGAAATGAGTACCCCATACGGGTGTACTAACTGTTCTTTACATATCGAGTTAAGGCATCTATTTGGCTATGAGAGCACACATCACTGGACTAGCTAGACACTCACTGGGAACCACAACAGTGCCACCGCGACCTCTACATAAGCACAAATGTAAAGTGGGGTATAATGCACAGCACAGTAGAGTCATTATAACAATAATGCACATATCAAGTATTAAATTCGGCATGAATGTCTAATATGTAACCCAGTTCTAAAAGGTAAGGACCTTTACAGCGCTAGTTCCTCTGGCACGTCAGTTGGGGATTCTGTTGAGCGTGCAAGGAGATAGCTCTGTAGGAGACTCCATATATTTCTTGGCTTCGGGGCACAGGGCAATGTTTCAGCATACAGAGTCAATTGTTCTTGGCAATAAATCAAGTCATCCAGCCACTCCTTGAACTTTAGAGAACTTTTTTGAAAAAGCTTCATGATGTGACTGACCCGACTTTGAGAGTCAAGCCGACTACCTTCAACTGCAACCCGGCCAGGATTTCAGGTTCATCCTGCTGAAAGCTCCAGACTTCCAGGATTTGACCGAGGCCTTGCGAAAAGTCAAGTCAGCGAACCCTTCCCGAATCCAGCCTGCTGTGGAGGGTCGAGCAACATCTGAAGAAAAAGCTCCAGAAATGCTTCTAAGTGTGAAGGTAAAATTTTGACGGGGGCTACCGTTTAGCATATCAGACCATGGTTCCATCACAGTTAGCCTCTGACTTTGACTTTGTCCCAGTCAAATGGGACTAGATGTCCCTGAGTGGTGCTATATGCTTTTAAGCACTACAAAACGGTTAATCTGTAAAAATTTATATCTCCGTTTCCCTACATCGGATTTTTGTCGTTTTGGTATCTATCTGTTGATAAACATATTTCCTATATTCATAAATTGGTGGGGGATTTTTATTGTGTTGTTTCTTACTTATTTTATGTATTGGTGTTTTTAAATGCTTTACACTCCTGTCTCCTAAGTTAGGCCTAACTGCTCGTTGTCGGTTACCAAGGGTTAAGCAGGGGGCTAATTTACTGAGATCTTTACTGGACCCTATACCATGTTGGTGGCCTTATTGCTAGTGGCAGGTGCATACTTACCCCTACCAATAACCCACTTCACAAAAACCACTGTGGTGCACTACCTACTTTCGAGCATGGCAGAGAGCCAAAAGGCCTTTGAAGTATATCAGCTTGGTTGCGTGTTTATTTAATGGAAAGAATAGCACAAAATTGCCCCCAATAAACAATTTTCAAAGCATCACTCTCGTTATTCTGGTATACAAATATAGTGTCAGTCCAAAACAGAAACACAGTAACAATGTAGTGTATTATACAGGCAGCATGCACTAATTCATTGATCTGATGCACAGGACCCCATAGGATTGTCAGTCCTTTCCACTTGCTGCCACTTTCCATAATGGCAATTTCCATACAACAAAAATCCATAGATGCTTTCTGACGGAACTGTGTGTATTTTTGATACAGCCAGTGTTTTGCGATTAAGATGGCCACTTTTAATGGTAAATAAAAAAATCACCCTGAGCTATTGCTTATTCAAGTGTGCCAAACGTGCCATTGGTTATGATAATTCTTCAATCATGGATATTAGCACGCATTTCCAAACAATGTTAATCCAAAATTGCTGCTGGCTGCATCCGATTGCAAACATGAGAACCGTGTCGGCTTCAGACTATTGACAGTACAAACACACCATGAGTCTGGGCAGCACTCCCATGCATTAAGCCGTTGGAGAGTATAGTAAATGCTAGGAATGGTTTTAAAATGCTGCACTTTCAAATTGTCAATATTTAAAAGTCTAGGACACCTAATGATGGTGTCTAAAGTGGATTCAGCGTTTGGAGAAGCCAGTAATCATTCAGTCAGCAGCACATGCCTACTCATCTAATCTTGCGTGTTCTAGGCTTTTTCATTTTTTTGAGCATCACCTGGAATAGTGGTGTATCTTCTAAATGGATACCATTAATATTACTCTTACTGCAAATTGATCTAGCCGCTCTATATGAAAGTAGTGGGGGGGATACAATCTGTGTTTAAAAAGACCCTCACCCACTAAGAACACTAGATAGATGCAGGACTTGGAGGACACACTTAGGTCCTAGGTAGGCGAACACTCTTGATGGAAGTGTGACAATAGGGTTCGCCCACCTCTATTACTTTATGGAGCATTAGAGTCACAATATGAAAATACCCCAATGAGGAAGTTCCTTGCTAATGGCTTGTAAGGTATACATAGCCTATAGCAGGAGTAATGCTCACTGATGAATAAACTGACTGCGCAAGTTGTGTTTGGTCGGTAAGGCATAATTTGGGATCCATAATTCTGGCCCTGATGAAAGCCATTCAACATTTTTTGGTAACTTCTCATGGCTGCAACATGTAGACCCCTTGATGTAAGAGTGCATTGAAACTCCATTGATATCTGTTTACATTTTTATCCTTGTCAAGGGTTTCCCAATTCAATTTTTCATGATACAGGACTCCTGCAGTCAATTTTAAATGTAGATCCCACATAAATATGAACAAAGAGCTCTGCTGCTAACACAGTGTTGAGTACACATATATACACAAGGTATCAGGAGTAAGGACCCGAGGATGAAGAATGTAACTACTGTTATTGGCGGGTTTCTTATAGAGGGTCTAGATCAATTAGCAATATGATTTCTTTCTCTATTTTGGGGTTTGGCCCTGAAGCAATTGGAAGTGGAGTAGGCCCATACCTTACTTCTCAAACCAAGTTGTTGGATTGATTTACCATTAACACCAGATAAATTCTCTTATTTGAAGATAGAACAGAAATCATGCTGGTGGGTATCATATTTCACTTACAATCCAGCAAAAGAGATTACCGCTTTATTAAATACATGGTCAAGAAACAATAGCACTGCTTTATGTCATATATGACAGCTAGAATAAAGAAAGCTCTATGCATGCAATGATTTCCCAACAAAGGTGAGCATTGATGAATATTAGAAACATCAATAACCTGAACAAGAATTTCCTTATTGACAGAACTGTACCCGGTGCACACTATCAAGGGTACCCCCTATAGGTTATTTGTGAGGTGGGGGAGACAACAATCAAAAATCCATACAAGAACTGCCCACTAGACCTATATTACTTGTATATAGGCTAACTATAGCTCTATGGGGATATCCACAATGAGCACATGCCAAGCATACAATATTTATTTTTATACATAAAAATTTTGTTCAAAAATAATTTCATAATTTATATCCAAAAGTGTCAAAAACATTCAATGTGTCTGGAATTACCTTCCATATTTCTTTTATATGGATATTCAACCATTTCTTTTTTTTCCAAAAGATCAGCATAAGTATTACTTTTTTAACATGGACAAAGCTATCTGCATCATTCATATACATATGTATGACCCCTACAAATTGACCACACATGCATACTGGCCTCTCACACCAACATGCATCCTCATTTATTCAACAAACCATATCCTACCCTCCCAAGATCGCATACACTATTGTGGTCACCATGAAGACAGCTGAAATACAGTCTCTGTGACAGTGTTGTGGGTCGGGTATCTCACATCCAGGTCAACACACGTTTCAGTGGATATTATCCCTTTTAAACCCCCTTCTTCAGGACCACCAATACAACAAAATAAAGGCGAGTGTTTGGGTTATCTGGCATTTCAAAGTGGAAACATGCCTGAGAAATCCCCATTACAATAAACATATTTACTCAGTTACATGATCGAATAGAGCTCCATTAGTTTGCTGTATCTAAACAGACTGAAACCGTAGTCGATTTATCTGAAGGAGTAATAGAGTGTCAGCCAGTGCCACCACGAACACGTGAAGGACAGGAAAAGTGTTCCAGTTTATAAAGCGAAAGTACCGAAGTAGTGGGTTTTTGCAGAGAGGCTATTGTTCATTGTCGTGCTGTTTGAATAGCGATAGTGGTGTCAAGAATAACAATAAAACACCCCCCCCCCCCCCCGCATGTATCGTATTCCCATAAAAGATCCCGGTGTGAGCCCGAAGTCAGAAAGAACTAGAAAGGTTAAAATCTGTATGAGTTACAACTTCAAAATATGGAAGAAATGTTTTTACAAAACAGGAGATGGCCTATATGGACACAGTGTTTGTTTATAACTCTGATAGTGCACTGATATAAGGTAAACACCTGTACTCAAAGTACTTCTTCCTCAATCCTTATTTTCAAGTAGTGTGTCAAAATGTGATGAGCCACTACTCTAGATACGTATACCTCCAGTTTGGGTTGAGAAATGCAAAAGGCTTCTCTGGATAAACAATAGAAAAAACAACAAAATGTGGGGTTGGAGGGATAATCTTCCCATAATGCGAAAAAATGTTCAAGCACGTCAGCCATTATAAAGGTTTGAGGTTATTACGCACTACTGTAAAACTGTAGTATTACCGCATACTAGGACACATGTTTAACGCCCGGACTTTAGTGGATGATTAGAGGAATTGCATACTGTCGCAGAGTATTATGTTAAAAGAACCCCTATTGTTTGCAGAACAACCGTTGTTGATCATCGCAACCTGCGTCACCAACAAGCGCTTATGCTGAAAATGCGAAGCGAAATGACCCTTGAATTTTCAGAGGCATGCCACCTCGTATTCAATATCCGGGTTTAGATGACATCCAGCAAATAATGCGTGCCACCACAAACCCTTCTTAAACACCTATACTTGTGTCGTGTGGCAGCTTACCCTAAAAACAAAGTCCGGACAGATATAGAATCCCCTTCTAAGCGGGCGAGGAGGAAGAGTATATACCGGCTGTCATTTCAATTGCTAACCTCGTGACCACGTGGTTACGATATTATCGCGGGAACATTAGACCTTCAAAGGAACGGCTCGAGGCTAATGGGGCTGATGCAGCGCCATATTGGAGTATGGCTTCAATACTAGATTAATACTATTATGTAATTCATCCTACCGGTCCAAATGAATTGCTACTCGGAACAAAATATTTCGAGTAGTGTTGTGATTCCTGCTCTAGTGCGACACAATGGCCTACATCATAGCTGCCAAGGTTTCAGATTGCTGTGTGTGACATTTTCATAAATGCAGTGTAAATATGTGTGACATTTCAACAATTATGAGTGACACTTTGTCACAATCAAAATCAAGCAATGAAAACCAGGAAAACATATAAATATGAGCAGTTAAACCCATTTGAGCAACAAGACATTCTAAGAAGATGTTAAAACTGCTAGAAAGCAAAGCACCAGGGGCCTCATTTATGAGGCCTTGCGTCAGTTTTGCGCTTCCGATGCGTCACTTTTTGTGACGCATCGGCGGCGTAAAACATGCCTCCTGTTGCGCACTATTTACAAAGTGACGCATCTAAGCAGATGCGTCACTTGGTAAACCCCTGCGCTACATTATACCTGCGTCAGGTATAATGTATGCAGAGGGGGCGTTCCCCCACAAAAAGCCTCGTAATAGTGACGCAGTGAAATCTATGAGATTTCACTGCGTCACTTTTAGGACGCTGTTGCGTCAAAATCTTGCGCCTGCCTCACAGCAGGCGTAAGACTGATGCAAGCCCTTTCACATGGGGCATTCCCCATGTAAAAGGACGCATTGCTGGAGTTGCGTCACTTTTGTGACACACGCCAGCAATGCGTGACTTTGGCGCTTACAGATATGTCAGAAATACTGACGTATCTGTAACTCCTTGCGACATGATGCGTCATACTGTATATATGACGCATCATTGGTGTCGCAAGGAGGACGCAGTGAAAAGTGACGCATCGCTGTTTTCACGCAGCGATGCGTCACTTTTCATAAATGAGGCCCCAGAAACTGAAGCACCTAGTTCTCTTCTGCTGATCGTACTGTTAAACAAAACGAGGACTCATGTCTGCACCAGTCATTTGCAGTGTGCGCCACGCCACTGCAAACAAAAGAATGTTTCTGTAAATTTCTAGCGGTCAGTTATTGTAATAGGGTTAGATTATGTTTTTCAAAAAACGGCGCTGTTTGCTTGCCACTTACTCACCTCAAGTAGAGAATAACATAACTTCTGTAGTGGGGGATAAAAAGAGAGGGAGGCGGATAAGCACTGTTTTCCATGGGCCTTCTCACTTGAAAGGAAACATCAACGTTCGCTGGGGTACAGAATGTTGCCACAGTGCACTGCAGACTCCACTACCGAAATTTTCAGCAGGTGTTCCTCTTTAATTACTTCTGCTACTCTGACTAACGTAAAATAACAAGCTTTACCCAATTGCTTTCTTGACTGCCCCGTTATAAATATGGCCTAATCAAATGAGTAAAGGGACATCCGTTTTATTTAAGAATACTTATAGTTTTACGAGTAGTTCAGAGTTTTCACTTACTTCAATTCGAGGCAGGCGACGAGCGAAGACAGCGCCATGGCATTAGGTGCCTCACCCCGGCTGGGACATGCTCTCGCAGCTGCAAGCAGCAGCCCGTCAGCAGGCTCCGGTAGGGTCCGATTTTGTTGACCCATAGTCCAGGGGATCATGATTATACAGACAGCACGGGCCGAAAGTGAAGAGCAGCAGATATCTCTGCTACAGGTCGGCTGCAGGCTCACAACTGAGTCAGCTGCCGCCAACGATGGTGGGACACATGGTGAGCCTCAGGAGGCCGAGGGCCCGAGGTAAGCCTGCGGTGGTGCGAGGAATCACGGCGCGGGTCAGGGTGGCTTGCGCTTGCTCTACCAAGACTCAGCGCGGACCCATCTCACTGTCCAGTGAACGCCGGCGCCAATCATTGCGGCGTGGCGGGCAGCGGCGGCAAACTAGAAAAAAAACATAACTGCTGCACACTCAGAGCGATTATGGATAGATACACTGTTGCAATCACGTGACCACGTCACGTGAATGCCATGCCCCTGGTCGGCCTGCAGCAGCTGTGCTATAATGACTGTCTGGTCTGGTTATTGGTGCGGGCGACGCGGTAATAGGCCACCGGGTCGGCCCGACACTCCTGATTTGACAGCCATTCTAGCTCACTAGATTATTGCAAGACACTCTGACACAGCAGCATGCGGTCCGACGCTGCGTGCTCATCAGGAGTATTTGGCCAAGGCGGCAATTTCGGTCCTGCTCGTCTCTGCCTCTACACTGGCGGGGGGATCAAGGAGGCGTTACAAATGCGTGACCTGGCATTTTATTGCGGCGATGTGGACCACTGTCCAAAAATGCGTTAGTATCACGCCAGAAGCGTGATACTTGGCAGGACTGCTACATTGCTTGGAGTTCTTGTATTTCTTCAGGAAGGCTGCAATCAAAGTTTCCTTCAAAGAATTTGGAGGGTGACCATTCTTGCTAACATTAATGAAAGATCTAAGAAAAGTGGAAACAGTTCTTCAGAATGTTTCAAAGAAAATCAAGGGGTACAGATTCAGGGCCGGTAGTTTTCTCATTAGGAAAAGCTTGAATTTGAGATTGAATGTATACCAAAAAGAAGGCAAGCTCAGGAGTGCTTGTGCCGTCGATCCATAGTTTTGAGCCAAGCAAGTGGGGTAATCCTTTATCTGCCTAATATTGCATTGCAGTTCATCCCTACATAGATCCAAATAATATGTACCAAAAACTGCACTAATGTGATCAGCTTTTTGCTGTATTCCTTAATTTGCTTACATGCTTGAGACATGACTCTGTGTTTCTCTTTTAATTTAAGAGAGAGTATCCTACACATATTCTGACTGAATTCAAATACATTCGCATTATGCATAAGATAGTCAGCTGTGATTCAATTCACAGTGTGCCTTAAAATCAGTGATCAAATAGCTAAATAAAACCTTCTCTTCTACATCAAACGGAGCACAATTCTGAATTGAAGACACCTGTAGGATTTCTAACCATGTTAATTATGAGCAGCCATGTTCCTGTACCTGCCCTAGTTTTTGGACTTCATGTATTTTGAAGCTGAATGTTGTCCCCCCGATATGATACTTTAAGGGAGTCTCATCCAATTTCAAACGAGGCTGTTCCTAAGATATTCTTAATGTAATCATGTGTATAAGTTGATATGAATCCTATATTCAGGTTATTCAGAAGAGACCAAACACATCTTCTGCTATGAATCTACCTTTCTCACAGTCAACCAAGTCGGCCAAGCAGATGAAGAGTGGATTGAGGTCAGAGGTTGTCTTCAGCTGCAAAATAATGCTAATATTCTTGTTGAAACAACAAACTGAACGAATAATGATATCTAGATGTGCATATGAACAATATGAGGCAAAGAAATATGTATATAGGTGATCATTTGCCCATTATTGTACTTCACACCTCGGCCAACCCTAGGGTTTTAATAACTTGTAAGATAGTGGGTCGAGCTTTATTCATTCAATTGCAGTCTTACTAGAGCTGTCCAGGTGAGGATTAAGTAGAACTTTTAAATCCATGCAAATCAATTGTGGACCTTTCTCTGTGGTAGTTTTGGTAAAAATGTCACAAATATCTCTCGGATGTCAATATTTGGGTCAGCATCCCCTTTCGTCTACCATTGATTTCCTTTTTTTTTACAAAGAATCGCAGCCATCTAATAGAGGTCATTTGAATCTATAGTCTAGTACAAAATAGTTTAATTGTGCGGGAATCAGATGATCTGCTTAAGAGGAATATGTTTCTTGTAAGAGATTTCTCAATTTTACCAAGAAAACTCACACCTTTCTAGGCTATGCTTTGAAACAATATGCATCCTGTTAGCATTGCATGCAGGCAGGCATATTTGGATAATGAATTGAGTGGGTGCCTTTAACCTCTATATACCCTCTGCTAGACATGGCTGTGCCATACCCCTGTTCCATCTCCCAACACTCCTATCCCAAACCACTAAGCCCATCATCCTGTCTTCTCCCAAATTCTGAGGAATCAGCCTCATCTTAGCTGTATGGATTGCAGTCACTTGGGTAGTTCGCACAACCCCATACAACTCCTAATTTAACTAAAACACACACGGGAAAAAAAGTGAGAAGTGAAGAATAGAGACAAATAGATTAATCTATGTCTGCAAAACTCTGAGTGTCACTCGACATACATCCATTTTGTATTTTTGTGTAAACATCTATCTGAGAAACTTGAAAATGCCTTCTATTAGAGATGAGTGATAAACAGGTGTTCATCACTGCCGTTTGCTGTTTCCAAGCCACCAAGAACCCACAAACTATTTCTATGAAGTTGATTTTCATGATCTAGTTTTGCTGCTAAATTAGAGGACTTAAGCTCCTGCTGTTCTAGTTGTTTGTTTTAGCTAGCAGAGTTCTCTTCAAATGTTGTGGTTCTTTTGTTTGCCATGTTTATCTATTTAATCATTTTACAGACTTTAACTCGTCACTTCAAGTTAGGTGCCTTGGCAGCCAGATGTTCACAGCAGCTGTGTAGATTGATGCCAGTGTAGGTTCTTGGGTGCTAATTCATGCCTGATGTGATATGTCATTACCAGAAACTGTAGATGGGGAAATTAATGTTACTGAATTTAGCTGTCCTCTTGAATTCATGTGATCTTTCATAATAATTGAAGTAAAAATATTGACAGAGGTATTCCATTACAATGAAGTGTCTTTTTCCCATAATATTGCTGAGCGTTTGCTTTCTGCTTGTTCTTCTTAAGATGTAGATGTGTGCTTAATGGTGGAGCGATAATCATTCCAAAATTCTGAGTCAGAACTATCATTCATGAGGTTCATAGGGGCTTCTCCTGATGAATCTACAAGCAAACACAACTCCTTAAGGATCTCCTTTGTTCTTGAGAGCCTACACAATGTCTCTGATGGGGGAATGTTCATGTGAGGCCCCTATATGGGCTTGTACTAGGAAGTACGTTTTTTGACCAACTCTTTTTCATGTGCCATTCCCATATGTTACTTGGGATGCACAACACGTTCCTTCCCTTCATGGGTATGTGTTCCTGGAGGGTCAGCTGAATACCAGGAAACTTTGCTGTATGATGTGAAGTGCAAACAAAGATTGGGTCTGAAGTTGTATCTCAGATTAAATATGATTCTCTGAGCCCAGATTCTAAGGCGCCAGGTTATGTGGATGAGATTGCTGGTAAAGTATGTGAGGTCTGTCTTCCCTGATGTCTAACTTCATAGAATGGAACTTGTCAGATTGTAAAATTAGAGCCCATTTCAAAAGACTGTCCTTTATCTCAAATTTTCTCTGGCCTTGTTCTTCACCTGCAATATGTCAATAAGCCCCATTTAAGATTTCCGTTATCTGAAAGAGCAACTGACTAGTTATTACAACATTCTCTTTCAAGATCGTATTGTTTTCAACTGTTCAAGTGTTCCTACATGGGTCACTGCCACAGCAATTTGCAGTTCAAGTTCCATCACTAGTTCGGTCATAAATTACAGATAGCCATTAGCTGCTCTCTCAGCATTGTGAGCTTTAATGGGAGAGAAGCCCATACCATAACCAATACTGTCAACTGAAGCAAAGGCCGTGACTGTGACACCACCATTTTAGGAGAAATGTTTATGAAAGGCAGTGGTCGTATTGAGTGTTAAGTCTTGCCTTCTCATCCAACCCTTTTAAAAGCTATGATTTGTTGGCCAGGGTAGACTCATTTTGGGCAGTGCATAACCCTGCATAATTTTTGTTTAAGCAACTGTAGCGTATTAGTGGACTTACTTGGGTCCTTGCTGGACTACTGCGTTCACCATGTGCCATGTGCGGTCATCTGGAAGAGCCTCAAAAGAGTACCTCAAATCAGTTCACTAAGAGGTTAGTAAACAAGAAGCAAGAGCAAAGTGGCAGCAGTTCTCCAGCAACAGGTTAGCTAAATCCTGTGCACACATACATGGTAAAAACAAGTCAATACAATTGTTGACGTAAGCAATATGTACAGAGTTCTTGAGTGTAGCTGAAAGTTCTTTATTGTGGTGAAAAATGCAACCAGCCGGCACGTATTTCGTCAGGGAAAAGTAGTCCCTCTACTCTTCAGGACTGTGGAGAGTTACATGACCTTGGTAACGTCCCAGGGCCGGTAATAATTCCAACCTGGCAGGGCACGCTTATTGCAAAGTAGGAATTCAAAGCACTAAACTTGGAGCGTCTGTCAGAGTGATGCCACGTATGCGGAAAGCCGGTGATAATTCCAACCCGGCTATCCTGATGCGTATTCACTGATGAATTGCGAGTAGATCGTGGTGATCTTAGTTTCAAATATCACAAATTGCAGGTGACGTGACTAGGGGGATACGTCGAGTCTGATTCCAAATCGATTATGAATATTAGGAGTGCTATGTTCAAACGGGTAGAGTCTGGATCCTAATGACGGTGTAGTCAAGGCAAAACACGGGTGTGTGCTGCCAAAGTCGTTTCTATGGAAGAGTAATTGTGCGTCCTTGTGGCACCGGTTTCATCGTAGGACTGTTCTCCAGCAACAGGTAATTGAGGAAACAACTGCAAATAATTCTGGTTGGTATATCCAAACCATGAACCCCCTGAGCTCTGTTGCTGGCCTCATCAATCTCATCCTTATTGTAGTGTTCATTAAGCTCATTCGACCAAGACCCCACCAGTTTCCTATTATAAGCAGCTGAGGCTGCTCACTATGTTAACAAGAAAAAAGCAAACAGACAGCTGGAGATTGAGGCAGGGTAACTGTATGAGCTGACGAGTAGTCCGGCAGGTCAGAAAAGTAAGCAGAAGACACTATACAGCTGGACAGGTGTCCTACTCTGAAAGTCATTCCAGACTCAGGGAGGCCATTAAATCGGGCTGGCTTGGTCTCGTTTAGGTTATATGGGCTGAGGGACAGGATCCAGCCACATACAAGGACGGCCATGACAACACAACATTATCCCCTGCCAATCTCTGCAAAATCTGCAACGAATGAAACAACCGAGAGGTTAGCATGAGCAGTCAGTGGATCAACAGGTCACTCAGGAGGCATCTTGGAGCACCCCTCAGCAGAAAGGTCAGCCAGTAAATGAAGTTAGGTATGGAAAGTGGCCACCTATGGAGGCTGGGACAGCCAACGAGCTGCCATTTTTCCATTTCAACCAACAACATGGATTGAGTATGACCATTATACATGGTCTGGCTGTGCTGTAATTAATAGAAATGGTGGAATGGATTATCTATAGTACCTGTTGAGACAGCTATTGTTAGCCTTCGAAGTACCAGCGATTGCACTGAATAAAGGTTCTTGTATGGCACTCAAACAACTCACTATGGTTAGAGCTGCAGAACCAGTTGCACCGGAGGGGAAGCACAGAGGTATGATAATTAATTGTAAATAGATTGGGAAATCTCTTGGCACTCTATCCACATAAACATCTAGAGAGTTTACAAAGTATATGTAGATCACAAAGATTGATTTCCTAAGAGAGCACCTTATAAAAGGCAGCAAGCAATACAAGTGTGTTTACTATTTGGAATTTCAAAATTAAGACAAGGCCAGTTGATGAGAGTGCTGCCCTGAAGTCTGCTTGAAACAAGCAGACACTTTTTTCCATTTAAAAAACTCATTCAGATAGCTCAAGATGAACTTTGGAAATAGTTGTTTTGCTTGACATTCAGTGAGATTAACTGGCACATGTGTACATGGTCACCATTTAAACTGCTTTAAAGGGGGCGTGGCCAAGATGGCGGGCTAGGAGGACGCTTCCCTAGCGAGCTCCCGAGACCCCGGAGCCTTTGTACCGCCTATTCCTGCTGATCTCCCCCGGATCCTGTGGGTGACGGTGCTCGGCGCCGGTACACGAACGCCGGCGCAGTCTGGGGATCCCCGGTGCCCTGTGGAGCGGAGCGGAGCCGTGCTGAGGGAGTCTCCGGGAGAGGGCCTGCCGCCGGGCCGGAGAGCGTCTGCGGGCCGCCCCGCGCAGCACACCAGCGGAGCGGCGGGGAACCCCGGAGGGGTGCAGAGACAAGCGGAGGAGGAGCTCGCCCTAGCAGGTCGCTGCCGCGAGGGACAGACAGCACACCGCGGCGGCCCCGCGGGAGAGGCGCCGGGGTCCCGAGCGGCGGACTCGGGGAGTCTGGACTACGCGACCCCGGGGATCCGGAGGGTCGGGAGGCCCACCCCGGGGCGCCGGCTTCTGGGGCCCTCTGCAGCACACTGCGGGCCGAAGGGATCGACGAAGCATCCGGGGAGCGCTCGTGAGCGCCCGGAGTGATCAGAGCACAGCATGGGGGCCCCCGCCCCGGCGCACTTTTTGACCGGGCCCAGGTGGGCCTTCCGGGGGGCGCCGCCGCTCGACTCGGAGCCCTGCTTGCCTGCGGACCCTTCTTCCTGCGCCGCACGGACCGCCGGCCCTGGACTGTGGGGCTGGACCCCTGAGAGGCCCAACCTGGGTGGCGCTCTGGCTGCCTGAGCAGACCGTGGGGCGGAGTGAGAGCAGGGGTGGAGGCCGCCGACCTGGGAGACAAAGGACTTGCACCACCTCCATGGCGACACGGTGAGGGATTCCCCAGACCCTTCTAGGCGGCCCACACTTCTGCATCGATCCGGGAGGCGCGAAGCCCTCCGCGGCGCCTCGCAGGACCCGGGGGTCCGACGCAGCGACCAGAGAGCACCCCCGGTCGCGCGGGGTGACCCGAGCGGGACACGGGGACCCTGCCCCGGCACACCCTTCAGGCGGCCTCGGGGGAGCCCGCGGACCCATATCTAAATAGGAGCACCCTCTCCTGCGCCACGCAGGCAGCTGGAACTGAACTATGGGGCTGACCCCTTCGGGGGGCTCCCGGAGGTGACAAGTTCCCGGCCTGGACATTGCATTAGACGGTGCTGGGGCAACGGTGGAAAGCGCTGGCCTTGGAGGGGACTGCACGGCTTATACGGCGACACAGTGGGGGGCTGCCCGAACCCTTTTATGGGACCTGGACTTCTGCATCTACTCGGGAAACGCTGAGGACGGACCGGGTGGTGTTCCGTTGCGGAGTGGAGGTAACGGAGTGGCCCGGCTACAGTTGGTCCTGGAAGCTTTCCGCGCCCATCCTGGGGAGCAGTTGTGAGAGACTGTGGAGCCCGTAGCATCGGGAGTGCAGCCGCACTCATCACGACCCACGAGGCCTGGTCCCTTCTTGTAACACTCCACGACACTGCCACTCCCCGCTCCCACGATGTCTGGCAACCGTGGGGGTAAGAAAGGCGAGCGCACCTTACCCGATATGCTGAGCAGAGCGACCCCAAGGCATGATAGGAGCCAGCCAGCCCCAAGCCCCCCATCCAGCTCTCGCGGGGCGGAAGGTGGGGAACCCCCGGTGACCCGATCATTTTTGGAATCGCTATTCAGCACCCTCAGAGAAGATTTTCAGGTGCTGAAACAGGAAGTGGCTGGGGAAGTGCGGGAGGTGCGGAGGGAGGTCGACTCCCTCGGTGAACGTGTAGCTGCTGTGGAGGAAACTAACCACACCCGCGATGAGGAGGTAACGCACCTGCAGCAGGAGGTTCTGCGGCTCAGGGATCAACAGATTGACCTCCAGGCCCACGCGGAGGATCTCGAGAATAGATCCAGGCGCAACAACATTAGAGTCCGAGGCGTTCCATCCGGAGAAGAAGGGGAGGACATGACGGCTTATCTGGGAGATCTGTTTCGCGACATCTTAGGGGAACCAAGCGACTTCCCAGTAAGGATCGATAGAGCACACAGGGTGGGCCCACCCCGATGGGCTTCGGCGCCAGCCCCGGACATTTTGGCTTTCCTGCCGGACTTCCCCTTGAAGGAACGGATCATCCGAGAGGCGCGACGTCGCCAACCACTGCAGTTCCGGAGCCATCCAATAGCGCTGTTTCACGACTTATCCACAATCACCCTTCAAAAGCGCAAATCCTTCAAGATCGCCACGGACTTCTTGAGAGAACACGGCACACAGTACTCCTGGGGCCATCCTTTTCGGCTTATCTTTCGCTGGAACGGAACCTTGCATCAACTCCGGTCCCTCCAGGACACTTGCGAGGTGTTGGGGATCACAGCGGTGGACACCGACACTCCCACGATCTCCCGCCGACGCCCCGCCAGGGGTGGCTGGCAGACTGTTCGAAGGCGCCAACCCACTAATTTGTCATCGCGACCGGACTCGCCCACAGTCAGAGCTGAAATGGACAGCGCGATACTGGAGGTATCCAGAGACACGTCGTCTGGTGATATGGCCCTAACGGCCTGAGCATGCTCCGGGGGGAGATCTTGATGGCCTCATCTTCACAGCAGGTGCGGGGGCTCCGGGGGGGAGGGGGCGGCGGGGGGGTGCAGGAGGTGGCTGGACGTCCACATAAATAACTTACCACAGACTTGTCCGATAAGGACCGGACTGGGACTATGATTCTTGCTCAAAGGGAGTTGGGGAAGGGGGGGTGTTGGGGGGTAGAGGGAGGCACGGGGGGGAAGGCAGTTGGGCTCGGGGAGGATGAACCCGGGGGCTCGAAGTTCGGGGTGGAGTTGCCGGGAGTTGGGTTGGTTGAGGGATGTTGGGGGGGACTAGGGGAATTGTGCTGGCTTATGATGCTTTGTTGCTATTTTTGCGCTGACTTCACACCGCATGCACTGAGCTACGATTATGGTGCTCTTGGGATCCGGCATCTGCTTGGCCTTACGCCAGTGGTGCGCATGGCGATCCCTTCCGCCTTAGCCTCTTTTGAACGCTTTTTTTGGGACGACTACTCATGGCCCTTAAGATAGTCACTCTCAATGTGAAAGGGCTGAACAACCCGGTCAAACGTAGAGCGATATTATCCCTACTTGAGAACACCCAGGCGGACATCTGCCTTTTACAGGAGACTCACCTCCTATCATGTGACTGCCTTAGGATGAGGTCACCGAAATTCCCAGTACAGCTCTTTTCCTCGGGGCCTAACAAAACTGCGGGGGTTGCCATCTTAATATCTAGGTCGTTTAAGGGAGAGGTCCTACACAAAGTTGCGGAGCAGAAGGGGAGGCTCCTTGCTTACAGGCTCAAACTCGGGGGGTTCCTGTTTACTGTGGGTTCCATCTATAGCCCGAATGACCACCAAGACCTGTTCTTACAAACAGCCCTCGAGAACATAGCGACTACACCGGACAGACACATGATCATTGGGGGGGACCTGAACATGGTCTTTGATTCCCTAGTGGACAGGTCGGCACAGCGACGCCCACACACCGGGGAGTTCTCAGACCTCTGTCGCTCCCATCTAGGCGATCTCGACCTGCATGATCTTTGGAGACGCCTACATCCGAACACCCGGGCCTATTCCTATTACTCACACGCGCACAGGACATACGCGAGATTGGATCATATCCTAGTTACGGGGCCGATGGCCGCACTTGCGACGGATTCTGACATAGGGGTACTCACATTATCGGATCATGCCCCGGTGACAGGCTCCTTTCAACTGCCGCCGGTGTCACCCATTCGGGGAGTCTGGCGCCTCAGGGACACCCTGCTGCATAAGCAAGTGGTGGTGAAGCAGATACGGGACGCGATCACAGACTTCCGGTCCCATAACGAAAATGGGGATACCTCACGCGCGACGCAATGGGGCGCCTTGAAGGCGGTGCTTCGTGGGGAATTCATCGCCACTTCGTCGGCGGAAAATAGAGACCGACAACAAAAACGAGATGAGCTTACCGCCAGGGTTCGGGAGCTGGAACAGATGCATCAAAGAACAGGGGCCCCTAGAATTTGGAGGCAACTTAAGGCGGCCCGGAAAATGCTCTCCGCGCTGGACATGGACAGAGCGGAATATGCAGCGCTGCGCCTGAAACACGCATTCTACACTGGTGGAGATAGGTGCGGCCGCCTTCTGGCGAACAAGCTCCGGGTGAAACATCAACGTCAGCGGGTTGAGGAACTGTCGACTCCCATCGGAGAGACTGTTACGGAAGACCCTCAGATTGCGGAAGAATTCCGCCGATTCTACGCTGACTTATACACAGGCGAACCACCCTCAGCATTGGCTGAGACTGATTACCTTGAGTCGGTCGAGCTACCTGCTCTCACCCCGGAACAGGCGGAATACCTGGAACGGGGCATCCGGCCGGAGGAGGTGATTGCAGCCATTTCCCGTCTTAAACCTGGGAAGGCCCCGGGGCCAGATGGGTACACCCCTCTCTTTTACAAGACATTCTGTCAAGAATTGGTCCCGCTGTTGACACGTCTCTATAACTCCTTCGCGGAGCCGGGAGCTATCCCTCCAGACTTGCTCCGGGCGACAGTGTCGGTTATTCCCATGCCTGGGAAGGACCGGTCTGAGTGCGGCTCCTATCGGCCAATCTCCTTGTTAAACGTGGACCTTAAGCTCTATACAGGGATCCTGGCGAATCGGCTAGCGCAATATCTGCCGGGACTTGTAGACCCGGATCAAGCTGGGTTTGTCCCCGGCCGGCAAACGGTGGACAACACTAAGAGAGTGATACACGTCCTAGAGAAGGCCTCTTGCGTCCCTGGGGAGCGCATGTTGTTATCCGTCGACGCGGAGAAAGCGTTCGATCGGGTGCGCTGTTCTTACCTTGAAAGAGTCCTTTGCAAATTGGGGGTGGGGGAGAAATTCCGCACCCTTGTCTTTAACTGTTACAAACACCCATCGGCGGTGGTGAGGGTGAATGGGTGCAGTTCAGCGCACTTTGCGATAGAACGGGGGACCAGACAGGGGTGCCCACTGTCCCCACTTCTTTTCGCCCTCTACATGGAGCCGTTTGCCCAGAGGATTCGCCGGAACCCGCAGGTGACTGGAGTCCGGATGGGAGGCTACACTCACACCATTAGCCTTTACGCGGACGACGTGATCCTCATGCTTGATAACCCGGGGGACGCTCTCCCGGCCTGCATAGCTGAAATGGAGGCCTTTGCCGCGGTGGCGGGCTTCAAGATGAACATGAGGAAGTCGTCCGCCCTGGACCTCTCGCTGACCACTGCAACGAGACTTGAGTTACAGAGACGCTTCCCCATGAGTTGGTCTAAAGATCTGATCCCGTACTTGGGCGTCTTATTGGCACCCTCCTTGGCCGACATGGCGACAGCAAATTACGCGGCACTGGGTAAAAAGATGAAGGCGGAACTGTCCCGCTGGAACAAGGGCACACTGTCCATGCTGGGGCGCATCGCTGCGGTGAAGATGACTCTTTTGCCGCAGATCCTGTATCTGTTTCGGGCCCTGCCGCTCCTGCCCCCGAAGGGCTGGATCAGACAAGCACAGACTGACATCGCCCGCTTTGTCTGGCAGGGACGTAAGCCGAGGCTTAAAAGGACCTTGTCTATGCTAGCCCCGGAGTCCGGGGGCCTCGGCATACCGGATCTCCACAAGTATTTTCAGGCGGCGCAACTGAGGTATTTTGTGGAGTGGAGCAAATGGGAATCTGACCGGCACTGGCTGTTTCAGGACCAAGCTGTGGCGGGTAGAACCTTACAGGAGATACCCTTCATGCGCAGATCTCATCGCCCTCCCAATCTTTACGCATCCTTGGTCACGCAAGTTCCACTTAGAGTGTGGGACGCCGTGAATGCTACGCGGGAATTTACCACCTTCCCGTCGCCGCTTACGCCCTTGATTGGGAATCCTGACTTTCAACCCGGGATGGAACCCGGCGCGTTCTCGCTTTGGCGAACGGCCAAGTGCTGCGCTCTGGTTCACATGTACGGTCCTGAGGGGATCGTGTCGTTCCAGGACCTCAGGCGAGAATACAATCTGCCTGAGACTGAGCGTTTACGATATCTGCAAGTTCGCCACTGGGCGCTGCAACGGGCGGTACGGGACCTAGCCGACCGGACACTTACGCCCTACGAGATATGGCTGGCGACACGTTCATCGGATGCCAAGCTCGTCTCGGACCTTTACAAACTGTTGCAGCCCCCCCCCTTTCACATCTATAATCCCGGTCGGAACCGATGGGAGCGGGAACTAGGGAGGGAGCTAAGTCATAAGGAATGGGACGACATCTCCTACCACGCACGTCACTCGGCATATCACACTGGGCTCACCGAGACCTTCACTAAAATAACCACGTACTGGTACTACACTCCTCAACGACTACATGAGATGAACCACATCATCCCGGACACCTGTTGGCGCGAGTGCGGACAGACTGGCACACTGACACATATACTGTGGGACTGCCCGTTGCTAGGTCCATATTGGGAAGAGGTCCTAAATGAGATTGACCAGTGCTTTGATATTGAACTGCCTCGTTTCCCCGCCTATGTCCTATTGGGGTTGCCTAACGGGTTGATGTATCCTCTGAGGTCCAGAAGGGGTAGGCAAATAGCGATTGCGCTGGGTTCTGCGATACAGAACATACTCATTTATTGGCGCACCACCACTATTCCCAACATTACAGGCTGGTTACACAGGTTGTGGCACGTTCTGGGTATGGAGAAACTGTCCCTAACGGTGGCGGGTGAGGTAGACAAGTTGGAGGAATTGTGGCAGCCTTTTCTCACCCTACTGCAGTCGGAGTTTAAGGAAAATACTTGCCCTCGATACCCTCATGAGACTGACGTCCTTGACTTCTCCGCAGGTTTAATTGCGGTGTGGGTATCCGCGATGTGAGGCGAGGTGCCGACGCGGGGGTGTGGAAGGAGCGAGACATTGGCTCAGCACATACGGGAGGGAGGGGGGATGACACGGAGGGTGAGGGGGAGGGGGGAGGCTGGGGTGGTTCGGGGGGAGGGCAGGGCGGGGGGCAGTTGGGGGGGTTTGGTTTTGGTGTTAGTCGTCATTGCCTTTTCACCTAGCACGTGGCTCCACAACGTGTATTGATTATACAGTCTAACTTTCTGATGGCACTCATGGAGCGGAGACTCTGATTTGCAACTCTTCGACGACCAGTTTCACACTGTTTGTATTCTGTCCTTGTTGATAACCTTGCAATAAAATACTTTAAACCTAAACTGCTTTAAAAACGGTCAGAGGATAGTCTGATCACAGTTGGCCTTTTTGTAGGATGTATACACACTAAGATGTAAAGGGCTGCAATAGATAATTACGGGTGAGATTTGCAGTTAGGGTCAATGACCCTTACTCCGTTTTATCTGTGGCACAGACTCAGGTTCAGGCTTGGTCTTACACATTTGTATAACAAACTTAGCCCATGTCTAAATATGGGCAGCCCTAATGGTTAACAAATTGATCCTTTCCCAAAAGTCAATAATGTATTATGCAGTAAAGGCTTGGAATGGACTGCAATCACTGGTTGTTTGCCATATGGCAGTACAGCATCTGTGGTTGAACTTTGGATCACACGTGCCCTTCAGAAGTAAATATTCACCCTTATTAATCATTCTCGATAGCCTCAGGCTCTGCCCCACACCACCACCAGCACAAAAAAGCAGAACTATGGAGTAACTGTCAGTTTAGAATGATCTTTCCTCTCATAGTTACTGCTTTTATGAAAGGCAACACATTTCAAATGTTATTGCTCTGCGAGATCTATCACTCATTTAAACAAATCACTGATTGGAAAATTGATCACTAGTACTGGCACAGCTGAACTTTTGCTATGTAGTATACACATCGCCACCCTCAACATTAATTAAATGAAAGAAATATATCCCTATCAAACTCACAGTAATGGTTCTCTACTGGATCCCAGTGAAAACCAAGAAAAAAATACAAAGTGTTCCATACTATACAGAAAACATCTGGAACCAGGGCCGGGATGCATCAAAAAATTGTCAGCCTCCTACATTCTAGCAAAACATTTTAATTTTCTTTTACATAGTGCTTAATGGTGCAGTTTGTAAGTGTTTGGATAACAGATGCAACACTTGATCAGCTCATTGTACTCACTTTATCAAACTAAGAAGAATGAAAGGCCATTTGTGACAACAATCCTCATCAGGTGTTAGGAGTCACTGCCGCAATCACTGAGCCTTCTTGCTAGCTTGTAGCTCTGTTATCAACCAAGGCCCAAACCTCCTGATAACCAAGACTGAAAATGGGGTTAGATGCTTGAGACATAATGAGGCAGGAGAATTTACTTGGCCAAATTACCTACTTTTCAGTAAATGTCTCAGATCACTGAGAAAATAAACTCAAGACATATTAAAAGGAATCCTAACATAGAAGTCCTTCAGCACTTGATGTGAGGCCTCATCGACTATATCTACTGCCAACTCAATTTTATATCCGCACAATGTACTGCTTAGCATAGCCCTCTGAACTGGACAAAGGAGAAAATATACCCAGATGCATAATACTGCAATAAATAAATACACGTATTGCAAGATATAAAGAGTACATCTTGTAGCATTATGCATTTATATTTCAAGTACTCACAATCTTTATTGACATGATTTGAAGCCAATCAGATGATAATTGGAAATGCCTTTTGTTAGACCTGGCATCTTTGGCATGATTTACCCCTATCTTTTCGCCTCTACCTCCTGTATTTTCTGATGCAGTGCTGGATTTCGTTTTGGTTGGTTTAGATGCTTTGGGCACTTTGCCACTGCTGTTCGGTGTCAAAGTGCAAGTGCTCCCTATGTAAATTGTTATTGTGATTGGTTATCCATGATTGGCATATTTGTGTCACCAAGAAGTCCCTAGTAAAGTGCACTGAGTGTGCCAGGGCTGGTGATAACAAATGTTACTAGTGGGCCTGCAGCACTGATTGTGCCACCCACATGAGTAGCCCTAAAACGGTGTCTCAGGCCTGCCACTGCAGTGCCTGTGTGCGTTCTGTGAACTGCCATGTCCTCCTGGCCAGTGTCCCCACTGACCAGGCTTAACCCTTTTCTTTCTGCACACATTGGTCACCCCTATGGAAGGCCCAAGGTACCCCCTTGGGCAGGGTGCAGTGTATGTGAAAGGTAGAGCGTGTACTTGTGCAGGTGACATGCTCTGGTAGTGAATTACAGCCATTTTCGTTTTTCACTATTGTAAGGCTATCTTGCCCCATAGGCTATCATGGTGAATGCTGGCTACAGTGGCTACCAGCTTATCTTCCCATAGGAGCAAGATAGGACATAAAAGTCTGGTATCCCTGAACTCAGAATTTAATAACACATCTTTTAGGAAAGGTTGTTTTTAAATCCTGTGTTTGAGAACAGCACTTTTAGAAAGTTGCTGTTCTCTTGTCTGACCTTTCTGTGTGCCTTGGCCTGTTTGTGAATTGACTGTCTGGTTTGAGAGTGACAGAGGCTGGGAGCCCCCAGAAG
The DNA here is from genome assembly GCF_964261635.1 of Lissotriton helveticus. NCBI lineage: Eukaryota > Metazoa > Chordata > Amphibia > Caudata > Salamandridae > Lissotriton > Lissotriton helveticus. The sequence continues at coordinate 1,028,228,866 of NC_136071.1, forward strand.
GCTGGCTGAGTCAGCCCTAGGCTGAATGACTGCATCTGCATCTTGAGTGGTGGGAGGGGATAGCACCTGGGCCTGAATAGGGCTGGCCCTGCCTTCCACAATGCTGCTCCACCCCCTGCTGGGCGGCTAACCACCCTGCCCCTCTCCCTGTAAGGAAAGGAGAGGCCAGAAAAACAAAGTGCTCAAGGAACACCCAGAACTGGTTCAGACCGGGCTCAGAGCCTTCCTGCACAAAGGGATCAAAGACTTTTAGGGGTATAAGTACAGGACCCCTGACTACAGAAAATTAGATCATCCTGGAATCAAGAAGGAACCTCTGCCATGGAGAAAGCTGAAACTGAAGAAGGAACACTGTCCTGCTGTTGCTCTGCTGGACTGACCTGCTGTTGCTTTGCTGCCAAGGAGTGGGGAAAGACTTTGCTTTGTGCTGTGTCCCCTTGCTTGAAGGAATCTCCAAGGGCCTGAGAAGAGCTGGCTCCCTGTTAAGAAGACCCAGGAAGAAAAGGACTTCAACCCCAGCTTCCCTGAACTCTGCTGAGAGAGTTATGTCCTTCCTAGAGTGCTTGGGCCAGTTGTAGTGCCCCCTGAAGTTGTACCTGTGTTGGGAAGCTGAAACCCAAGCTTTTAAAGACTTTCAGCAAGTTTTGTCGCATCGCTCGCTTGCGGAGCGCATCCCAGTCAGTGCGCGGAAATTCCCGCCGCTATGAAGGCGGAGATCGACGCAGCGCCTGTTGCCGCTGCCAGAGTCATTGCATCCTTCGTTTGCGGGACGCACCAGTCTGGTGCGGGAAGAATACCATCACTGCAAGTATAGTCGCAGAGCCTGTCGTCACTGGGTGAGATCGTCGCACCACTTGGTTGTGGACAGCATCACGTCGCTGCGAGAATCGTCGCAGAGACATCGCATCGAGGAGCTGCGAGAGGAAGATCGCCGCTGGACCGCGCATCGTCGCCCCGGAGATCGTCGCAGCCCCCAAAGATCATCGCATCGTGCCTTTGCAAGCTTTTTCACTACGGAACCTCCGCACCGGGATCCATACAAGGTATTGCATCCCTCCCCATACAGACCGGAGTCACCGCAACACGCCCGCTACATCCAGCGGGGTTGTCGCATCGCCTCCCCAAGGTCTCAGGAGTGAGGTATCGCTTGTTTTCCACCACACCAGCTTCTGTTTTGGAACTTTGTCGCATTTAAAGTTACTGTTGGCTAAACGTGACGCAACTGTGAACTTTTCACGCAACTGTGGATTAGTTTATCGCAAAACTCTTTTGAAACCATAATCTTGAACTGTGTATTTTGGATTTTTGTCGATTTGGTCTCGTGTAGTTTAGATTAAATACCTTTATTTTTCTAAACAGGTGTGAAGTCAGTTTGTGGTGTTTTCACTGTGTTACTGTGAGTGTTGGTACAAATACTTTACACATTGCCTTTGATAAGTCTTGACTGCTCGTGCCAAGCTACCAAGGGCGTGAGCAGGGGTTATCTCAGAGGGTTTCCTCCTTACCCTGACTAGAAGCAAGGGTCCCTATTTGGACAGTGGTACCTACCTCTGCCAACTAGAGACCCCCAGTTCTAACACCTTTTGACTGCAAGTTTACAAGCTTGGTGAGGAGATGTGACCCAACGGCTAGAGCTGCCAACTTTGGAACTGGGGAGCCAGGTCCAAATCCCAGCCTCGGTTCAACATACTGTGATTCTGGGCAAATCGCCTAACCTCCATATGCCCTAAAACATGTGTAACTTCTGGGGTTTCATGTAAAAATGATCAGGTATTTGTGTGAAGCATTCTGGTGCCCTTGGGCCAAGTCCACGCTATACACAACTTTAAAAATAAAACAGTTAAAATATGCATCAAACACCCACAATAAATCCCTGCATAATATATTCAACGTTTGATGGAATGATAAATCTGCCAACAAGCTGTAGTTTCGGAGCTTAAAGACTCCAACCGGATATTCCTGAACAGTTTCACACATACCAATGATCAAAAACATTTGGGTTTCTTCTCAACCATCCTGAATTAACTTAAAAAGTTACAGAATAATGTATCTTGATTGGTTCCATTACTTAAATCTCATACCTGGGGTCTTTCTGGAACTGGTGAAGCAGCTGCAGAATCAGCTGACCAAACCTCAGCAGAGCTGCTAGTCTCCGCCTTGTCTTTAGGCCGGCGCCCTGGCCCCTTAGGATGTGGAGTACGATCTACCTTCTGCGGTGTTCGTGTTGTTTTCACCTGGCCTTTGGTGACTGCCCCCACAACTGGGACAGACTTCTTGGGTTCCTTAGTTTCCTTTGGAGTTCTTCGTTTTGGGGGCATCACACAAATCTCAGATTTTGACTGGAAAAAGGTAGCAAATGTCCACGCAGCAACAAAGTAGTTCCTCAGTATTTCTCAATTTTGGTTAGCTGCTATCAATTGACACTAGTCGTAAATAGTTAAATCCTTTGAGGTGGCAGTTCCAAAAACACACCTTTAGGACTTTTGCGTACACATATTTAATGCAGTATAATGAATAATCTCAATCTCAAAAGAGAGCAAAATAAAATTGATATAGTTAGCTAAATAAATTGCTTTGGTAACGGGGACTGGCATTTCATGTACACCCTGGCTTGCCTTTCTTTGAGGTATAAGAAATAGTGATAGTCCAATCCTGGGTTTGGGTCTGGAGCTTCATCAGCATATATTGTTTAGTAGTATTACAAAGTGGATGCCTTGTTCAATTCGGAAGCAGATACCAGATGAGTTTAAATCTGTAATGCAGGAATAGAAAGTAAAGAAAGTCATTATATTCAAATGCAAGATATGGAGTGTCACCAACATTGCTATCTACTCTCCAAGGCTTTGGAATGGCTGTTGTATTATATTCTAAGCAGCGTAGAAACATTTGTTTTAAATTCAATTTAAATCTGAATGTCTTATTGCATCATGTATCGAGAATGTGGTCCAAACAGCTCACTCTTAGAATACAAATTAAAATGCACAATGTTTTGTCAGAAAAACATTCCCTAAGTGCAACTGGTATACCCAGACATGCTATGTGTGCTCTACTACTTGACTCACGCTGCATCTCAGTGATGAAGCTGAACAAGAACATAATTGGTTTGGGGTTGCCTGATCTCCCATTCAGCGGGCCTGTGGCCAACCAGTTTGCACTGCACTATTGCTACTGGAGATGGACCAAGTCTAATTTACATACAGCTGAACTCTGGAGTAGCAAGTGGGAAAAACAAACAATGGACTGGAATGGGTAATCAAGCTAGTACCAATGACTGGGACTTTTGCAAGCATTTGTTGTTCTCTATCTATAATGGAATATTGGGCCCTATTCATGTAGGGAAATCTACATGTGTAGATCTCTGCACACATAGCTGTCCGACTACACCATGATTGAAATGCTGGAAGCTATTCACCAGGCATATATATACACGCTGTAGGGGCATGTGTTTCCACCCACTTACATAAAAGGGGAATTCTTTGACTGAAATTCTGACTGTAAAGTTACTAATAGTAGTGAATGTATCAAATGAAAAAAATCTAATTATGTATTGTTTCATTTTTCTTTGCTGAAAAGTCATCAGTGCTTTAAAACTAATGTACAGCATATCTGATTTGGGGCTATGGACCATTTTAAATGTCTAAGCTTTACTTTACTTTCAATCTTTATTTCGATCAATTTAGATCATAAAAGATATACAAAACAGTTAAAACATTATAAATTGTACAGGTCAATTAAATATTAGTTAAAAAAAGATTGAACACAGGATAAAAGTCCGATCATCCTCAGGAAGACTTTAAAATCGTAATTAGTAAAAAAAAATTAAAAATTCACTTCCGTCTTCAGTAAGCGGGTGCGAGTGAACCACATTGCCGTTAAGAATTTTGCCACTGCAAACACAGTTGGGGGGGGACACATCGATCTTTAGGATTCTGTACGCCGGGAGAAATTGTCTAAAACCCAAGTTTTTTAGCAGGGGGACAAGCCAATATTTTCTTGATCTTTGGTAAGCTTTACAAAAGAGGACCACATGTAGATCATTTTCTTTGGAGTGCCTAAGCAACAACTTGCATTACTCTTCCCTTGACGTACCTTAGGACAAACCACTTGACAATGATCTCATGCCATCCATGAGTAAAGGAGGGCATGCGATCCTAGGGGAAAATCTTATCTTATTACAGGATGTCAACTCTGCAGCAGGTCTCACTGAAGAGGAGACTACTGACCACACCTGAAGACTCCTCAAACAACACTTCCCAGCTGGCCAGCAGGCTCCTTCCTAGGGATCTCCTAGCTAAAAATCATCCATGTATGCTAATCCTGGCAATGCAGGAATCAAATGCACCACCCATCATTCTAGAAGTTTATGGGTGGTCTGTTGGACGTGCCCCTCAGGCCCCCCTGTTGTTTCTGAATTACATTAAGTTGACATTAGGACTCTGCACACGTTAGCACTGCTAACTTGCTTTTGCTCACTCCTTAAAACATGGTCAAATTGGCTTAGTCTCTAATAAAGTGGTACTACATGTACCCATGGCCTATAAATTAAATGTTACTACTGGGCCTGCAGCACCTATTGTGCCAACCACCCTAGTAGCCCTTAAAACGTGTCTCAGTCCTGCCAGTGCATCCTGCACGCAGTTTTAAAACTGGCAATACAACTTAGGAAAATAAACTTTTTCCAGGCCTAAACATTCATTTTTAATACAGTTAAACCACCCCTAAGGTAGGCCCTAAACAGCCCTCAGTATACAACAAAGAAGGGTTTGGCTTAAACGCAGTAAGGCTGCGCCAGTTAAATCAAAACAACAAAAACGGATGCCAGTACTGCTCAATAGTTTAGAAAATATATAGAAACATGATTACAAAATCTCACAATTCAAAAGACTACTCTTTCAGTCTAGAACCAAATCTCAAAATAAGTTTGAATTTTTTATTATTTTCAAGTTAGCTTGCGCATTGTTTTTCACAAAAAAGAGAGAATTTGTTTAAGCTTAGTCAAAACAAATCTCCTACAACATACTATGAATACAAAGAAGGGTCCTAAAATCTTATCAAGTGAATATATACAAGTGTGCAGTGTGGGGAGAAGGGGAACTAAACAAAAAGAAATTGTGATGTACTCAGAGTCAACTTCCAACAAATTCACACAAAATCACTTCAGTCATACGTGGATAAGAAATTGTGAGAAAGGGGGGGAGGGCAAAGAATTGTGCTGGATGAGAACAAGGGGACCTGCACTAAACCAAATTAATTATGGCAGGGAGTACCAACACGAATAGAAAGAATACAAATCTTTTACATACAATGAACTAATAAGCCATCAAAGACATTTTGAATTTTTAACATTTACAAATGATTGGCTTAAAGGGAGAGTGGTCGACGCGTTTCGAATCCCCAAAAATGATGGGATTCTCCTCAGGACCGTGCAGATATTTAATCTGGAAAACATAAATAGAGAAAAAACCTTCTATCAATCACATGTTCGGGCAACCCTCTACTTAACATTCACTCCAACTCACTCAGACAAGTACCTGAACTGCTTCTGGATATTTGTGGGGCAGGAACTGTAAATATAAAAAATAACGGGCTATCAATGATGTGTCTGCCTAAAACTGTGTAAGCTCAGACAAGAAAAAGGGGATGGTACTCACTTTGATTGTTGAAAGTGGATTCTTGTAATGCCTCTGCGGGCATCGGTACATCGGATGGTATTAGCTTTTGATGAATTCGGTGAAACCAAAGTTTTTCTTTTAAGGTCGTTTCTGTAAAATTATAATGAAGACCTTATTTAAAAGGGGCGGACTGGATGGAAGAAGCTGGCACAATCTTTATCGTTTTCGAAAAACAGAATCTATTTGGCTTGTTACGGATACAGGCGAGCTGCTTTTTTCACTGTTAACGCGCTCGAGAAACTGAAAGCCTGCAGGCGTTGCCTGGATTGATGCCACAGGACATCATAAATGTGGCACGTGCCTTTGCTGCACTACTACAATTGAAGGCACTTTGTTCCAACATGAAGGGATATCGTGGAAACATAACCAGTTCACGAATTGTAAAACGCGGAATCTAGTCTATAAAATTCTATGTCCGTGTAACAAACTGTATATCGGAAAAACAAATCAGGAGGCCAGACAACGAATTGCCCAACATAAATCCAGGATTAAAAAACAAGTCTTGACAGCTCCCCTCGTCCAGCATTGGATTGAAAAAGCGCATGCCGAAAGCGATCTACGATGGACAATAATATCTAAGGTCGAACCTGACCTGAGGGGTGGAGATTTGGAGGCCAAACTCAGACAAAGAGAAGCAATGCTTATTATGAAATTCAATACAACAATAAGGGGCCTCAATGAGATGTCTGAACTGTATAATTTATGACATTGCATCCGTTACATCACAAACATGAAGTGCCATCAGCAGTAAATATCGGTATGGCATCGAGTGTTCTTGTAAATAAATATGACTGAACCAGCTAGTCCCAGGTGTGCCCGAAAGAGACTTATCATTTTGCACAGCCGCACATTGTTCTTTCATGAAATTTGATAATTTAGGACATTCCAAATGTCACATTGCCATCAAAATTATGCATAGAAAATGAAAGGGCATCTGGCCATCAAATTAGACATGCCATCATCAGCTTTCCATATAAATATTCGGTGAGTTATTGATGACACTCTCATGCCAACCAGCCGCCGACACGAGATCGACTGAGCCATTTAATCATACCGTCGATATATAAAACAGTCAGTGGCCACTGACGTTCAAAGAAGTTCTTTCTTGATAATACGGGACATTGTCGTTTTCTGCTTTTTGATACCCACCAATTCAATTGCACACTTGCATTTTATTTGGCCACTGCCATGATACTTTTCTGAAACCGTCTAGTTACACCGCCGATCGAAGAAATACTACGAACTACAATTTAGCCAAGAAACTACAAATCCCAAATGACGGAAGAAACGGGCCAGCACGCCCTTATTACGCCACGAACCCGGAAGCCTTCCATGTCGTTTTCCACACCGAGAGAACGCCAGAGGGAGAATTGCATATCGAAATTTGAGGTATGGGTATGCTTGCTAAAACAGACTTGTGGCATCAATCCAGGCAACGCCTGCAGGCTTTCAGTTTCTCGAGCGCGTTAACAGTGAAAAAAGCGGCTCGCCTGTATCCGTAACAAGCCAAATAGATTCTGTTTTTCGAAAACGATAAAGATTGTGCCAGCTTCTTCCATCCAGTCCGCCCCTTTTAAATAAGGTCTTCATTATAATTTTACAGAAACGACCTTAAAAGAAAAACTTTGGTTTCACCGAATTCATCAAAAGCTAATACCATCCGATGTACCGATGCCCGCAGAGGCATTACAAGAATCCACTTTCAACAATCAAAGTGAGTACCATCCCCTTATTCTTGTCTGAGCTTACACAGTTTTAGGCAGACAAATCATTGATAGCCCGTTATTTTTTATATTTACAGTTCCTGCCCCACAAATATCCAGAAGCAGTTCAGGTACTTGTCTGAGTGAGTTGGAGTGAATGTTAAGTAGAGGGTTGCCCGAACATGTGATTGATAGAAGGTTTTTTCTCTATTTATGTTTTCCAGATTAAATATCTGCACGGTCCTGAGGAGAATCCCATCATTTTTGGGGATTCGAAACGCGTCGACCACTCTCCCTTTAAGCCAATCATTTGTAAATGTTAAAAATTCAAAATGTCTTTGATGGCTTATTAGTTCATTGTATGTAAAATATTTGTATTCTTTCTATTCGTGTTGGTACTCCCTGCCATAATTAATTTGATTTAGTGCAGGTCCCCTTGTTCTCATCCAGCACAATTCTTTGCCCTCCCCCCCTTTCTCACAATTTCTTATCCACGTATGACTGAAGTGATTTTGTGTGAATTTGTTGGAAGTTGACTCTGAGTGCATCACAATTTCTTTTTGTTTAGTTCCCCTTCTCCCCACACTGCACACTTGTATATATTCACTTGATAAGATTTTAGGACCCTTCTTTGTATTCATAGTATGTTGTAGGAGATTTGTTTTGACTAAGCTTAAACAAATTCTCTCCTTTTTGTAAAAAACAATGCGCAAGCTAACTTGAAAATAATAAAAAATTCAAACTTATTTTGAGATTTGGTTCTAGACTGAAAGAGTGGTCTTTTGAAATGTGAGATTTTGTAATCATGTTTCTATATATTTTCTAAACTACTAAACAGCCCTCAGGGCAGGGTGTATTGTATTTCAAAAGTGGGACATGCACTTTTAGGTTTTACTTGTCCTGTAGTAAAAAACACTTAACGTTGTGTTTCAGTATTGCAAGGCCTGCCTCTCCCATAGGATAACATTGGGTTACCTTATTACATTTAATAAGTGCTAGCTTTTGTGAAAAGGTAAGAATCTGATTATTGCTTTCCAAAGAATTGTAATTTAAAATCTTCTTTAGTGGCAAAGTCAGATTTTAAGTCGCACTTTAATCCATCATCATTCTTTAGCTCACTCCGCCACCCCAGTTCAGACATGGCTATATGCAAACCAGTCTGACCCTGTGCCTCATGGGAACAGTCCAGCCCGAACGGCCAAGTCATGTGTTCCCTGGACGGGAAAAAAGCATCCTGGGACCGGTTTCAGGCTCACAGCCCTCATCAGCCAGGTTATCTTGAATCCAGTGGCAAAGTGAGCAAGGGACCCATGTCTGGGCATACCCTGCCAACTTAGGGCGAACAAAGCGAAACCAAAGGGGATGAGGGATGGAGTGTTGAACATTGCAAGCACTCACCCCCAGTCAACTGATCTGGGTTTAATCCAGCATCATTCTTTAGCTCACTTCGCCACCCCAGTTCAGACATAGCAAATGTTTGCATTGTCAGCATTGCGTCCATCATTTATTTGCTGTAACACTTTTCGCCCTGAGTGGGATGGGTATACCCAGACGTGGGTCCCTTGCTCACTGTGCCACTGGATTCAATCTAGCCTGGCTGAAGAAGAGTGACATACCCTGAAACCAGTCCCAGGATGCTTGTTTTCAGTCCAGGGAGGACCTGGCGTGGCAGTTCGGTCTCGACTGTTCCCATGGGGCACAGGGTCAAGACTGATTTGCATATGGCTGGGTCTAAACTGGGGTGGCGTAGTGGGCAAAAGAACAATGGATTTAACTCAGATCTTTTGACTGGGGGAGAATGTTTGCATTGTCAGCATTCTGTCCATCATTTGTTTGCTGTAACACTTTTCGCCCTAAGTGGGATGGGTATACCCAGACGTGGGTCCCTTGCTCACTGTGCCACTGGATTCAAACTAGCCTTGCTGAAGATGGGTGACATACCCTGAAACCGGTCCCAGGATGCTTGTTTCCAGTCCAGGGAGGACCTGGCCTGGCAGTTCGGTCTGGACTGTTCGCATGGGCACAGGGTCAAGACTGATTTGCATATTGGTGGGTCCAAACTGGGGTGGCGTAGTGGGCAAAAGAACAATGGATTTAACTCAGATCTTTTGACTGGGGGAGAATGTTTGCAGTGTCAGCATTCCGTCCATCATTTGTTTGCCGTAACACATTAAGGGCCATATGTATCATACAAATTTGCATTCGCAAAGGCCGAAATTCGCAGAATTTCGGGCTTTGCGAATGCAAATTTGCTAAATGGGATGTATGAATGAAAATCCGGTGCAAAATAAGGAATCGCAAAATTTGCGATTCCTTATTTTGCAATTGCATTTAAGGAATCGGAAATTTTGCGATTCCTTAAATGCAATGTATGAAGCTAAAAAAAATTGCTAATTGTCCCTAAGGAATCGCAAATTACCACCAACTTCAAGTTGGTGGTAATTTGCAAATTTCTTGAAAAATGCCCATTTTAAAATTTTTCAAAATGCCATGTGACGCACATATATGCCCTTAGGGCATGTATGTGCACAACATGTGCACCCATGCTTATTTCAGGGGTGCAACAGGGTGTCCTTTGGACACCCCTGCACCCTTAAAATTATTCTCAATTTGCGATTAGCAAATTGCGAATCGCAAATTGAGAATAAATTCTCATTCCTTCCTATGGGCCTCCCGGCCCATAGAAATTAATGGGAAAGTATTCCTTAATTGCGAATTCGCAATTTGCGAATTCGCAATTAAGGAATATCAAGAAATCGCTAAAAAATTGCAATTTTCTTGATACATACCAATTAGTGATTCTGAAATAGCGATTTCTTAAAAATCGCTATTACAGATTCACTAATTGGTACCTTGATACATATGGCCCTTAGAAAGTTGGCATTTTCTTGTCCTAACCATTTGGTGCCTGCAGCCTGCATCCTCGGTCACATAACTAGGTGTAGTTGGCAATTGGTCTTTGTATAGTGCTCCCAGAGAGTGAGATAAAGGGAATCTAGGTGTTGGCAGAATGGGTCACTCTGAGTTAACAAAGCAGAGGAGCTGCCACCTACCACATTTGCAAATCACAAAGGCTTTGACTGAGCACTTTCCCAAAGGGTTTGTCACTATTCTTTTGTAACCCCCGACAACTGGGGCCAGGGCAGGGAGGCAGGACATTCCAAGCAACTCTGGTGGGTGGAAATTATAGAAGCTTCTCCTACTTCAAATTGTGCACCAAGTATAAATATTAGACCTCAGACCCCAGCTCCTCAGTACACATCTGGACCAGTGGAAGACTCAGACGAAGGACTGAAGTGCCGCAAGAAGGATTGACACTCTGCTGCACTGCTGTGCTGCCCTGCCTGCCCTCCTGCCTGAGTAAGATGGACTGTACTGCATCTTAAACCCAAGACCACCAGAGTGACTCCAAGGGCTAGTTGGCTGGCCTCCTGATCAGAAGCCTTAGGGACACAACAGGCTTCCCATCTTGAACCCAGCACCTGGACTCTGCCAGCTGTGAATCATACCCTCCCAAGTGGTGCTATCCCAGTGCTAGACCCTTGGCCTTGAATGTGCACTACCATCCCCAACAGTGGTCCCATTAGAATCAACTAATGGATTTTTTTTCTTCAAAAGATTAGTTTCTTGATAAACAATTTCCTGTAACCAATGACAATAGAATACGGTGAGCTCCATATAGTGTCAAATATGAGTGTGTTACTCAAAAAATATGTTTTCATTTAATTTTCTACACATCAAACAATACTCATTGTGCAAAGAAAGGCAGCTTATCTTTTATGAACTGTATTATTTCCAATGTAGGTGAGCATAAATGAATGCAAAAAAAGTTTATGAGTGGCCTTCGCCACATTGTGCTCCAAGCAGTGTATTTTACAGTGGTATCATACAAGCATTGCCAAACTTATCATCTAAAATATACCCTTGGATAGAGGAACAGATAATGGGATACATTTGATTCGAACCTTATGCTTCTACAGTCTTTGGGATCCGCAAATTGGACAGAGGCTTACGGTAAGAGATTGGGCTATTAGTTACAAAGGAGTGGAGTCCTTTAGAAGTAATAAGTCAACAATTGACTGTTTACTGGGAACAAAGTACCCAATTGTAGCACTTTACTTTCTAAGGGTCGTGAAGCAGAGCAGTTCAAGGACTACTCATGTAAATGTAAATGTAGTGTTCTTGTATAGCGCACAAATCGACCCCAGCTGGGGTATCGTGGCGCTTGTACGAATACCGCTGTGGAACCATTCCTGGCTTTTCCCTGTGAAGTGCCCACTCCTGGGCACCCCCAAGGTGAAGCCAGGCATCCTAGCATTGTTGGGGCCGTTGTGGAGATTAAGCAAGCTATTGCCCAGAGTTGCAGAGTGGGACCCATGATTAGAATAGGCACCGAGGCGAGAATTATCAGGTCCGAGGAAATTGAGCCCAAGACCCGCCGAGGCGGGAATTGAACCCTGGTCCCGGGCCAGACCTCTGCATCAGGGTCTGCCGCTCTAACCATTGAGCCACACTTCTCCACTCAGGGGAGGTGGTGTAGACTAGAAATCCCAATTCACTGCTACGCAACAAAACACCCCAATAAATCATTATCCGGTCAGCTTTTTTTCCTCTATAAAAAGGAAAAGTACTTTTATCACTCACAAACATTACTAAATATTACAGATTTATATGCACATATGTACATCGGGTAGATGAAAGTACCCTTGGTGACACCCTCATATCACAATACTCTACTAATGGGTCATGAATCCCTATAACCACAATACCCCAACCAATACACCACCACCATACCACAATATAGGGGGGTTTCAGTCTAGGCAAGGTGGTCTATTGGCTTTGTAAGTGTGTCACCAGATTAATAAAAAGCAACCACATATCATGTTTCAACATTGCATCAATAAGTATGACATTAATCCTCAATAGTATTCGCTATAGTGGTACACACAGCATTGCTAATGTTAATGTTGCCAACAAAACATTTTCAAATTAAACAAGTGTGTTACAGTCTTTCTTCATATCTAAAAAGCCTCAAAATCACCCATAGGACCAGCCATAGTTGTAACCACATGTCAGAGCCCAAAAGCTCTACCAGGGAGATGTATGAGTTGCTTTCATACAGACTCTTGTGGGGTGCTGCTGTGCTCCCTGCACAACCACAACATGTCATTATATCGTTGGTGAAACCCCTGCCCATTTTGGGGCACCACAGGATGAAGGAAATATAGAGATTATCCCTCTTGCAGGGCATTATGAGGCACTCCTATGGCTCTTATCATATAAATCTGAACAGCGGCTATGCCCACTGTTCTTTGTTCAAGGGGGCTTCACGTCACACAAACTTTTAAAGGTCTATGGGCCAGATGTAGGTAGCCCAATACCGATCGGAAACGTCCGAAAATACCGATTTTCTGCCGTTTCCGACCGGTATTGGGCTATGGAGATGTAGGGGCTCAAAAAACGTACAGATTTGGTAATTTTACCGAATCGGTAATTTTACCGAATCAGTAAAATTACAAAATCGGTAAATTTACCGATTCTGTAAATTTGTACATATTCGGTAAATTTACCATTCGGTAAAATTACCGAATCTGTATTTTCAGATGTAGGTAGCATTTTGAACAGTGCTACATGCCTTTCAGGATTCGGTATTTACCATGTAATACAATTGCATGGTAAATACCGAATCCCTGTGTACATGCACATCTGTGCATGTACACCTGTGCCATGTGGCACACAGACATGCCCTAAGGGCATGTCTGTGTGCCACATGGCGCACAAGCCAGTTACAGGGGTGCAATCGGGTGTCAAAGTGACACCCTGTCCCCCTTAGCAATTCGGTATTTTTACCGATTCGGTAAATACCGAATCGGTATTTGCTATTGAATCCTATGGGCTTCAAGGCCCATAGGATTCAATAGCAAATACCGATTCGGTATTTACCGAATCGGTAAATACCGAATCTTACCGATTCGGTAAAAAATATCGAATTTTTACCTACATCTTATTTACCGATTCATAAATACCGAATCGGTAAAATTCGGTATTTATGAATCGGTAAATGAGATTTACCTACATCTGGCCCTATATGACCCAGTCCCACCTGGGACACCCACTTGCCTTTCTCCTTTTTTCATTAGAGGCAGTAAGGGGAGCCTACTCCTGCATAGTCAAGCAAGGTCTTTGCTTCTGCTCCCACAGTGTTAGTGGCAAGTGCTACCTCTGCTCCTGCCTGCAGGATAGAATTGTCCACAGTTCTCTTCCGTCCCTGCCCACATGAAGCACGTATGCTGCCGTCGCGAGCCCTCCTTTGCCTCGTTATGGTCCTGAGGTGGGGGGTCCCTCGTTGGAACTGCTTTGTTGGGTCTGCCCCTGGGGGATGGTATCCATGGAGGCATGATGAATTTGGGGAGGGGGCTCCATGCACTCACACCCTCCCCAAGGAATTAAAGAAAGAAGTAGATGTACTTCTGGAGGGCACTTCCTCTCTCAGTGGCAGGCATGGTGGTGCTGCTTAAGATGGTGGTGTTACCTAGGTTGCTGTACTTTTTCACTGCACTGCTGGTGTGGATCCCCAGAGGATTATTCCATTAGATGGACTCCCTGGTCACTGCGCTCATATGAGGTCCAGTGCGAAGGAAAGTGGTGCTGTTCACACTACAGAAACCGGTGAAGAAAGGGGGATTAGCTGTATCTGAATTTGATGCTTACTATCTCGCAGTGCAACTCCAGTGGTTTGCGCAGTGGATGGCAGGCAGGCACAACCCGGGCCATGAACTAGGGCCCTTTGTTCCAGAACTGCATAGACTAACAGGGGTGTAACTGAGAAGAAGCCACCCTATGGAGGAAGGTACCCGGGAATTTCAGGTGTTGAGTAGGTGGTGGAATTGTTGTCTTTAGAAGACTGGTCACTGAGTCCCGAACTTGCCTGACCTGCCTCTCACTTTACTCACAGCATTAACCCACCTTGGAAACTAGGGGGACTGACGGAATGGGTGGAGGCAGAGGCAACAAGAATGGGGGACTTATTCGGAGAGGGGCAGCTCCTCCCATAATTGAGTTTGACCTCCTGCAGAGCCACTTTCTTCTCCACAGAGCAGTGACAATGGCGTTCCATCAGCACTGGAAAACAGGCCTATAATTGAACTGCAACCCCATAAAAGCTGTCGGTATATAGTACTGTCATCAGAGGCATACAAGGCAGTAACACGCCTATATAGGGCCATAGGGGGAAATGGGCTAGAACCATTAGAAACACTATGCACCAGTTGGGAGGTAGACCTGGGAGTTCCTATCCCTGAGGGAGAGTGGGCGACATTCCTAAAAAGAGTACCAAAGGAGTCCAGGAATGCCAGATTTAAACTGATCAACTTTTATTGTAATTCATAGGGCGTTTCTCACCAGACCAAATTAACAAATACTTTAGTGTGAATGATGCAGCGTGTCCAAGATGTAGGGACATTGAGGTGGATCTCATACATATGTTGTGGTGCTTCCCCTCCCTGCAGAATAACTAGGAAGCAGTAACAACTGTGACCACAGAGGTCATAACTAAGGAGGTCCCCTGCAACCCTGGCCATTGCTTGCGGAGTTGGTTCTCACATACGTCCAATACAAAAGTCAAGAGTAGATTTAAAGATTTGTCTTTTATACTGGTGAAGAGGGAAACACCCAGACGCTGGAAAGACCCAAAGGGGCCACGTGTGTGTGCTGTTGAGGGATGCTAGAAGGGTAATAGTGACGATAGATATGGTCCATGCTTGGGAAGCACTGGCAGATTGTCTAAAGGACCCAGGTCACTGGTTCCGTCACTGGGGTTATCCCCTTCCCAATCATCCTCTATAGCAGGAGAAGCAAATTAAGAGGCTGATCCTTGATACCGTGCATCCCAGCCGAGACTCTGTTTATTGGAAAGAACCTACATAAAAGAAGTATATGTTAAATTGGAACACAACTAATTGAAAGGGGTTAGGGAGGGTGGTTTAGCTGTTTGGGGAGTGTTTAGAATGATGTTAGAGTCATTGCTGTAAAACTCAATAAAATTTGTTTAAAAACAAAAACCTAAAAATAAGGCTGCCCTCTACATCAAAATTATTACGGAAGAAGTACGCACAGGAAGTACTGACATAAATATCTCAATAGCAGATCAATAAGCAGACAGCACAGAAATCACAGTATTTCTCTCCCGTATTCCCACAACAGGACAGTTCAAAGAGGACTTACTTCGAACTGATCTCCATTGAGAAACTTTCAGGCCTCTTCATATCACAGAAACCCACATCACGTTAATCAAACCTGCAAGTCCTACTGATGGTGTTTTGGAGACCTGATTACAGAAGGTCCTGATCTGGCCAACGAGCAAACACGGGTTATCGATTGCACCGCAGGGTGCCTGGATGACTACCTAGAATACGGATTGTCTAACGCATGAGGCCATAGACAGATGGCACTATCCTGAGGAGACCCATGGCTTTAATCTGTCTTGGTCAAAATGTCAACACACCATACGGGTTGTCTTTTACACCAATGTCAAACGATGACTATGTGGACATTGAACTTATTAGTGTGTTATTGTGTGACACCTTATCGTTTTGTTGTATATATGTGTATATATGTAAATACTGTCATGTACTGAGCACTTTCTTGCACCTTCTGCACAACTCAATGGAATTTGAGTTTGTATTACGAATTATGATTAATACTATATCATTGATCAAATGAAGGGCCTTCTGTTTGAGGAAGCCATTCCACTACTGTACCCCATTGTGATTAATTATCGTGGGTGGGTAGAAATTTAACCCACAGGATCATTAGACAATATAGATCAGATCTCACCCAGGTTCCACTATGGGTAGAAGGGTCTGTCCTTGTCAGATATACGTTTTACTCAACATAGCCATGAAAATGGATCAGCTTGTGGAAATGGAGGATGAAGACACTGTTGACGATGACCTGCACCCACAGGGACAGGATGGAGTAAGGGTGAAAAAGCAAAGAGATCACAGAACAACAGTGGCACATTAAAACTTTTATGGGGGGCAGACATTCACAGAACAATTTACACTGCAGAACTAAATTTGAATGATTAACACCCACATCTATTCATTCCTCAGATGCTGTACAAACTAGAGAAAACAACATAACACCTAATTGGTATAGATGCTGTGCTTTAACTGAAAAATGCAAAAAACACAGTCGATGGACAGAATGTAGAACAATGTCATACATTCACCCCAGTACAAGGATCTGGGCCTAAATCCATCGTTTTTTGCACTCCACACCACCCTGGGTTAGACACTGGCTATATGCAAATCAGCTCTGACCCTGTGCCTCATGGGAACAGTCCAGTCCGAACTACCAAGCCATGTCTTTCCCAGACCGGAATCAAGCATCCAAGGACCGGTTTCTGGCTATCAGCCTTCATCAGCCTGGATAGCTTGACTCCAGTGGTGTGGAGAGCCTGGGACTCACGTCTGAGCATACCCAGCCCACTCGGGGTGAAAATTGCAAAAAACACAGTTGATGGACAGAATGTAGAACAATGTCATACATTCACCCCAGTACAAGGATCTGGGCCTAAATCCATCGTTTTTTGCACTCCACACCACCCTGGGTTAGACACTGGCTATATGCAAATCAGCTCTGACCCTGTGCCTCATGGGAACAGTCCAGTCCGAACTACCAAGCCATGTCTTTCCCAGACCGGAATCAAGCATCCAAGGACCGGTTTCTGGCTATCAGCCTTCATCAGCCTGGATAGCTTGACTCCAGTGGTGTGGAGAGCCTGGGACTCACGTCTGAGCATACCCAGCCCACTCGGGGTGAAAATTGCAAAAAACACAGTTGATGGACAGAATGTAGAACAATGTCATACATTCACCCCAGTACAAGGATCTGGGCCTAAATCCATAGTTTTTTGCACTCCACACCACCCTGGGTTAGACACTGGCTATATGCAAATCAGCTCTGACCCTGTGCCTCATGGGAACAGTCCAGTCCGAACTACCAAGCCATGTCTTTCCCAGACCGGAATCAAGCATCCAAGGACCGGTTTCTGGCTATCAGCCTTCATCAGCCTGGATAGCTTGACTCCAGTGGTGAGGAGAGCCTGGGACTCACGTCTGAGCATACCCAGCCCACTCGGTGTGAAAATTGCAAAAAACACAGTTAATGGACAGAATGTAGAACAATGTCATACATTCACCCCAGTACAAGGATCTGGGCCTAAATCCATCGTTTTTTGCACTCCACACCACCCTGGGTTAGACACTGGCTATATGCAAATCAGCTCTGACCCTGTGCCTCATGGGAACAGTCCAGTCCGAACTACCAAGCCATGTCTTTCCCAGACCGGAATCAAGCATTCAAGGACCGGTTTCTGGCTATCAGCCTTCATCAGCCTGGATAGCTTGACTCCAGTGGTGTGGACAGCCTGGGACTCACGTCTGAGCATACCCAGCCCACTCGGGGTGAAAATTGCAAAAAACACAGTTGATGGACAGAATGTAGAACAATGTCATACATTCACCCCAGTACAAGGATCTGGGCCTAAATCCATCGTTTTTTGCACTCCACACCACCCTGGGTTAGACACTGGCTATATGCAAATCAGATCTGACCCTGTGCCTCATGGGAACAGTCCAGTCCGAACTACCAAGCCATGTCTTTCCCAGACCGGAATCAAGCATCCAAGGACCGGTTTCTGGCTATCAGCCTTCATCAGCCTGGATAGCTTGACTCCAGTGGTGTGGAGAGCCTGGGACTCACGTCTGAGCTTTAACTGAAGGCCACCTAACTCTTCACACACAGAGACATCGAGGACCTCAATTGGTGGTAACCGGGTGTAGCACCTGTCCCCCCCCCGGAGTTACCCTTTTAACACTTGGCTCTTGCAACCCATAATCTAAAGTGTTATTGGTGGTGACAGTAAAGACAATGGAAAAAAGCTATATGAGCTCTGTTTAGATTCTGAAGTTTCCACTCTAGCACCTCAAATTAAAATAGAGGGTTTTTGAAGTGATAATGACACTGTGAATGGAGAACCCTGTGACTGCATTAGGGTTGGGGTCAATTTGCAATTGATGCCACTTTGGCTACCAAAAGCATTTGATTGGTTGATGTCTAATGCAGGCATTGGCATTCTCCAGGTGATGTAATCCTCACATCCCATGCACCAGACCATAGTTGCACTTGAATGCATCATCTTCACCTGTAGGCTGAAGGTGAAACAAAAGAAGACGGAGGAGGAGACTCCATGTCAGAGCACTGGCACTTTGAATTGGATTTTTTCTCTCTGCCAGGCACTACACTGTGACTGCATTATCTATCAAACTGCATGTATGTTCTCATTCACAGAGCAGAACCCAGAGGGCATGTTTTTGTTCAGCACCCCTAACATCAGGCCCAGCAAGATGGTGACCTTTACTTGGGATTTCTGAATCATTAATGCTGACAATTCTCCAGTCCAGAATGCTTCTGTTTTGGGAGAGATAGCTTGACTATTATATGGCAGAACACTGAGGGCCCGATTCTGATCTTGGTCGGAGGGGCTCCTGACCGCATCCGTCAAGAACTACTCTGTCTCGTACGCGCGATTTCCGGACGACTCCTACCGTTTTATGAGCGAGCAAGTACGATGCAAGAATAGCATTGCGCTCTGACCGACTAGTACCCGTAAGCGACACTGTCCGGACGACTCCGACTTCATCGACGCGCACCACACAATGGGTCCGATTTCTGAGCGACCAAGTATGATGCGCACATTGAGCAGCCGGATCAACTCGGACCCTCCGACTCGAAAAAGCTCCAGGAAGCAGACTTCGGGAGTCCGTAGTGGGTCCCTTCACCCTGGGTCCTACGACTCGATCACTGGGGGGGTCCCAAGGGTCCCCCTTCACATGCATGCATGGTGCAGGCGGGACCGAGGCGTCCCCTCGACACAGGGTGCCCTGTCCGAGACGTGCTTTTTTTTTGTCTATTGAAGCCTACGTATGCAACGTACACCAGGGTCCCATAGACTTCAATAGGGCTCCGAGTGACCAGAGTCCGTTAGCGCTGCAGCGCATTGTACTCTGTCGCTCGGAGCCCAGGAGCCAGAGTCGTTCGGAATGCTCTACGGGTGCGAGTCGGCCATAGGGCTTTCCCAGCCAGATCGGAATCAGGCCCTGAATATGATCACTGCAACATCCAGATGGAACAGTGAGTCGTGGTTGTGAAGGTGGAACTGTGACGGACTGGGACATCTGCTAGTAGTGGTGTGATATTGTAGTATCCTGCTTATGTATTTACCCTATTACTTTTTCCCCAGCTGCTCAGCCAGTGTGAATGTGCTGCTTGGAACGTTGGTGTGATCACATAAGTGGAATGACTGGGTGCCTGTGAGGTGAGGTGTGACAGTTGGAGTATGGGCTGAGCAGCAGTCAGGCTGCTCCTGGCGGGGCTGCTTCACATGAACATAACATCTTGTAACTAAAACTAAATAAATCAACTGGAATTACATCTCGGCTACTGGACTTTGTTATTACAGATCTCTTGCAAAACAAGAGTGACTGTTTCAATTAATATAAAGAATGAGAAAGGTAACTGTCAGATGCCGCACATTTTCATAGGATTCACTATTCAGTAATTAGCGTAAATTCACAGGATACACATACCTGTTCATTAACTGGGCCGTCATGTCACAATGTAAAATGATTGCATTAAATAGTAACGGGATTCCATCAGAGAATCTGACATTAATGCTCACTACGAGGCCTAGCATTCTCTGGGATCCTAATCACAAAATTATTGTGACATATCTGTAGCTACATTGGTCGTCCTGTTCAAATGAATACTATGGAGCCTATTAGCAAACTGAATTTTGTAATAAGTTTAGCAGTACTACAAAAAGCAATTGATCTAACCTACATGTGGAGGTTAACACATCTGCCTCTCCTACCTTTTTTATGTGCAGATATTTCTGCATACGTTTCAATAGTAAATGTGGGAGGGACAGAGAGAGTGGCTGAAAATGGGGAATACTACTAAATGGGAAGGATTAAGGAAGAGTAAAAGGGGGTTTAGGGAGCGTTAAGGTGTAGTTTAGGGAGGGACATGCACCCACCCAGAAAAGACCATTGTTAATCTCAAACTGCACTTTTATAGCTAACTACAGTCAGGAAGCACTGAAACAGTAGTAAATGTTCTCTAGCTCAAAGGAAGAGTAGGTCCAGAACCACACATGACTAACAACTGGCCCTACAACACCCTCCCATAGAAAATAATAGAGGCAGGGACTTAAAATGTAAGTCCACAGGAAATAATGTTAATTTAAAATAAAGTATTTTAGCTTTTAAAAAATATAAATAAATACAATATTAATAAATATATTTACATACATTATTTGTGTATTTAAAATATGTTAATAGCCTTTTTTAAATGCAAAAATTAATGCAACTTTATTTCAAAATAACTGAAATTATTTTCATACATAACTTTTGATAATGTTTGCTATATGATATACATTTCGTAATTTAGGTGTTTTTTTTTTTTTTTATCCCAGGATTTTTTATTTAATATATTCAAAATAATTAAATATTTAACTCAAAATTAAGTTTATAATGTTGTAACATTTACTCTGTTCTACATTTAAAAAATATTTTTAATTGGGGGCGTGGCTAACCACCGAAGGGAATGGCTGCTCGGTAGCTTAGCTCCGATGCCCCACTCCCGAACCATCCGGTAATTTACACCTTTCGCCGGCCTGATTCCTGCACTAGTGCCCTCAGAGGGCTGAGGAGGTGCCCAGCAACACCCGCGCCAAGTTTGGGGCGAATCGCTGCTGCTGTTTTTGGTGAGCTCCACTGACCGGACTCGGCCGAAAGGCCCGCCGCTAGGTATGCGGCTACACGGCGGGCCCTAATCACACAAGGCCGCGGCTTTGGCCTACTCTTGCTGTGATCTTCTAACACACTGCATTTGGTTTTGGCGGCGATTGCGTGTTGCCTGGAGCCTGGGTGCAGTGGCTGAGGACCCCTGGGTGGCCCTTGAGGATTGGGAGCCTGGAAATTGCCGCATGGGCCCCTGGAGGCGGCCTCGTAGCCGTGAACAACACCGCTCAAGTGTCCGGGCCGGAAGATCTCCTGAGGCTGGTGCAGGTCCCTGGGAGCCGGAGTGAGTTGGCCCTTTATTGTTTTAAAGCTGCGCTGGACCCCGCGACCCGGGGACAGAACGCCTGCGCTCCGCGCTACACTGGTAAAAGCGATTGAGTCCTGGAGTCACGCCATCGGACCTGGGTCCCCTGCTGATACCTCGTGGTTTGGGGAGTCAGTACTGATCGCCACAATGAGCTGAGAGGCAAGTTGGAGTGGGCCAAGGGTGAAAACGGCCCGATGGTGTGGTGCCGCCTCTGGATGGCATATGGCCTGTGGCCAGCTGTTTAAACGTGAAGGCCACGTGTCCACAGCTCTATCCACTGTTCCCCGTGGCCGATACCTTGCCCACGACGGACCTAACAGATCGGATGAGGACACAGTCAATGAACTGAATATCCCTGGCAGGTTTAGTCCACTGGAGGGTCTTTGTGGAGCCCTAGTTGCTTGGAGGAACGCATTGGCAGGTGAGACCTTTTAACGCTTAAGGTCTTCACAGACAGTAACTACACCATATTACTGCTCCCTCCCTACCATCAAGAATAGGCACTACTGATCGGGAATAGGAGTGCCTCCGGGCTTGGACTGGATACAGGAGTTGTAAGAGGGAGGTAGTTACCCTGGCGGTGGAGGCCTGCTCCTGGGCTGGCATCCTACCATAACGAGCTGGAGGTCTGAGGTCTCCATAGCCCATCAACGGAAGCGGCGAGCCCTGTGCTATACCCCTCCGAGTGGGGTGCTCTTCGCGAAAGCCGACAGGCTGGGTGACATTTTTCCCTGCAGGCGGCGGGGAGTAGCGATTGCGTCCTGATTTCGGGTGGTGCAGCCGTGATAGGAAGCATGGCCTCAGGACGCACTAACCGAACGGCGGCCCAGTCCAAGCTGGAGAAATTTGCTTGGCAGAAACAGCAGACAAAAGACAGGACGGATTCCTCGAACAAGGATCTCCTCGAGGTAATCACAGAAATACAAACCTCCCTTGAGGTGAGAATTGACACAGTCGCCATGGATGTGGGCCTGGTCCGGGAAGATGTGAAGAAAGTGATGGAGAGAGTTGCCACAGTTGAGAGCACTACAGAGGACTTGACCACTGACACTGCCTTGCTGCCAAACTGTACGTCTCACACTAGGTGTTGGCCCTACAACTAGACGACTATGAGGGGAGAATGTGGCGCAATAACATCCCCATTATTGGAGTTCCGAAGCGAGCGGAGGGACAGGCGGCGGAACTTTTTGTCGAGGAGCTGGTCCTCAAACACCTCCAACCCAGAGGCCTTTCCAAATGCTTCACGATTGAAAGAGCTCATCGAGTTCCGGGAGGCCGCCCGAAGCCACGTGCACCCCCGTCCCCTCCTGGCTCGAGTGTTCAACTTTCGCGATCACAACGTTATACTCCAAACGGCGGGTGCAGCCCCACCACTAACTCTTGAGAATAGCAAAGTCATGTTCTTCCCGGACTTCACTTTGTGCGTGCAGAAGCAGCGCCGTAGCTTCCTGGACGTGAAGCGGGCCCTACGGGGCCAAGAAGTTAAATATGCCATGATGTTTCCAGCTAAGCTGAGGGTGGAAGCCAATGGAAAAATGTGGTTCTTCGCTCGCCTAGAAGACGCCTGGGGCTGGCTAGAGGGTTGGCGCGCGGTCGAAAAGAAGTCGAAGAAAGGGTTCACGCGGCCTCTGACGCAGCGGACTGGCACCAACAGAGACGCTCTCCTCTACACTCGGATACGAATTCCCAGGGCCTGGCAGGCAGACGCTAAGTAGTGGTATGGTAAGGTTGCATGAAATGGGTCCTGGCCCCCTGGAGTTCTCTGGAACTTTGCTGTGTATGGTTGCATTGACTTGGCCTCTGGATGATGGGATCGCTGAGGTGCCGCTCCAGGTGGGAAATGAGGGGTGAACTGTGATCCACGTGGGATGTAGTAGATCCTGGTCCGTGGGATTGATCAGGGTGAACTATGGACCCACTAGTGACCTCCATTGCTTTGCTAGCCCACTGGTTACCCGATATGTATTGACTGTAATTTGAATTCCTGGGCAAGCTAGAGTGCCACTCCATAATATGGGCACTAAAAAAGACTGCTCCGGGGCCGTTTTGAGCCGCTATGTTGCATAATGTTTTTTTGGGGGGATCGGTGCCGAGAGGAAATCGTTTTTCCTGTTTTAGAGTGGAAGGATAGGGCGGGGGTAGCACACGTTTCCTGAAGTTGTATATGGGTGGGCGACAGGCACTCTGAATGTTGGGGGTGGCAGGCGGTTTTGGTCCCGCTCAGCAGGGAGGCAGGGAGGGGGTATGTTTTCATGGGTTGTGGTAAGTTTGGGTTTTCTTTGTTGGGGGTGTTCACCAGGCAGCCTTATTTTCTTGATTGCGAATATCCTATGTGGCACTAGTATGATGTTCAGTGGTACAGAGTTGAGGAATGCATTGGGCTGCCCCTGGAGGAAGATGGTGGCGCTTGGGGTGTGGCCTCCCGGCTTCTCTGGTTAATAAGAGGGGGATGTCTATGTCTTGATGGCTCTCAGACAGGGACTTAGAGTGTCCACCTGGAACGTAAACGGCCTGGGGGACAAAATCAAACGAGGTATAGTCCTGAAATATATTAATCGACAGGCCCTTGACATGGAATTACTGCAGGAGACCCACTTGATAGGTAATAAGTGCATGGCGCTAAACAGGAAGAGATACCACATGTGCATTCACTCTGGGTTCACATCACGCTCCAGGGGAGTGGGGATACTTCTTCGTAAGTGTTGGCCATACATCATACAACGCAACTGGACTGATGTGCAGGGCAGATACAAAGCAACATCAGGACTCTGGGAAGGTAGAGTAGTAAATGTGGTCCTAGTATATGCACCACCTGGTTTGCAGCGCCCAACCGTGCAGGAGATTGGAAAGTTGGTTTTGGCACAGCCATTGGGTGCCTTGATACTGGGGGGGGGGACTTTAACCTAGTTATGGATGGTATCCGAGATAGACTTCCGCCCAGACAAGATCCACCATGAGGCTCTCAACTCCAGAGGTTTACTGACGCTTTGGGGATAGTGGATGTGTGGAGATGGTTGAACCCTCAGCACACACACTATACACTCCAGTCGAGAGTCCGCGGCAGTGAATCCCAGCTCGATTACTTGTTCATGCATGCACAAGACAAACAAGACTTCGTGGAACCCACAACTCTGGCACGTTCACTCCCTGGTGGTGGCAGTCTATGGTGCAGGGCAGGTCAGGCGCCCTAGTACCATTAGAATACAGCCGCAGGCTTTGAAGGTTCCCCACATTAGGGAGGGTCTTCGCCAAGACACCGACTTTTACTTTACAGAAAATGTGGGGTCAGTCGAGACGGCGGTCACACTTTGGGGGTCATATGGTGCAGTAATTAAAGGGAGTGCATTGTCTCGGATGTTGGGTCATGAAAATGAAAAAGAGAGTGGTTGAGTTGGAAACTGACATTTTACAATTAGAGAGGGCCCTTGCCATTCATCAGAATCCTGAGACGTAGCATAGTATTGGCCTCAAGAGACACGATTATAAACAACTTCCGCTAGAGGAAGCTACTCTGCGATCCCTGGCCACGCGACACCGTATATATGAGCAAGGTGAGTGCACCGGTAAGCTTCTCACATGGCTGGAGCGCAAGAAACAGGCGACAAGGTGGGTTAAAGCGATAATGGGCCCGTATAAATAAATAAATAAATGGCACGCTTATCAGGGGCCCCAGGGGATTGCGGACATGTTTGCCGCGAATTTTGAAGATGTCTACCGGGAGGGCTGCAGACCACCTAGCCACTATAAAGGTGGCATGCTTATCGCCGCAAGATAGCGAGTCACTCGACGCTGACCTCTCAGTGGCAGAAGTCCAAAAAGCAATATCGGACGTCCGTTCGGGCAAAGCGATGGGTCCGAATGGTTTGCCCATCGAACTCCTCAAACCTATGGCCGTGAAGGTGGCGCCCCACTTGATGAACCTATGTAACGAATGCTATGAATTGGGCTGTCTACCGGCTGAAATCTGTGATGCAGTGATTGTGGTGATCCATAAACCTGGCAAACCGGCGGAAGAATGCAAATCGTACCGTCCCGTCTCGCTGTTGCCGGTAGAAGCAAAAATCCTTGCCAAACTGGTGGCCAATCGCCTACTCCCCTATCTACCAGACCTGATCCATCCGGATCAGTCAGGCTTCATGCCGGGTAGGAATACCGTCAGGAACCTCCGTCGTGTGGACGGGGTGCTGGAAAGGTTCGATACTCTCGAAGAAGAAGCAATACTACTTTCACTTGACGCCACTATGGCGTTTGATACGGTTTGATTTGATTTGATTTGATTTATCATTTTATAGAGCGCGAATGCCCTTGGGCGTCTTGGCGCTGGGTAGATTCAGAAGACTCAGGATCCAACCGGACTGGATCTAACTGGCAGAAAAAAAGCCATGTTTTCACTTCTTTCCTGAAGGAGAGCAAAGATGGACTGTTTTTGATGGAAATTGGGAGAAGGTTCCAGCCTTGGCTGTTTGCAATATGAAGCTTCTTCCTCCCCATCTGGCCAATCTGTGTTTAGGGACCTGAAGCAATTTGGCTTGACTCGATCTAAGAGTCAATGGTTGAATGGGACTATCTCTTTGCAGTGCTCGCCCGTATGAGGTTGGGTCCTAAACTGATTGGGTGGATCAGGCTATTGTACGAGCAACCCACGTCGCATCAATAACCACCGCTCTATCTCTTTCCCCCTCCAGCGGGGCACGAGACAATGTTGCCTGTTGTCACCACTCCTTTTTACCATGGTGCTGGAGCCTCTGGCAGTGTGGGTGAGGGGTGACCCCGAGATCAGGGGCATAAAATGGACCCACGTACATGAGGATCATATATCGCTCTACGCGGAGGATATATTAATATATCTGGCCTCACCGGCACGATCTATACGCCGGGCTCTTCATATCTTCCACATATTCGAGTCACACTCTGGATATCGGATCAACTGGTCCATATCACAAATGTATGCCCTCTGGGGCAAACCCCCGCCCAGCCCAGCCCGAAGGGTTATGACATCCCAGTGGTGGACCGGGGTTTTTTATACTTGGGCATATTCCTCACGCCCGAAGAGAATCTTTTCTATGAACGTAACCTCAAGAAGCCCCTGGAACGTCTGAGATTGGACGTCACGCATTGGAGGTCACTGCCCCTGACGCTGTTGGAATGTGCTTTCCTGTTTAAGATGCTTGCTCTCCCGCGCTTTCTGTATGCCCTGGAAAATGCTCCATACCCGATCCCTGACTCTTATTTTTCTCAAATTGAAGGGGTGGTATGACGGGGGTATAGGTTTGCCAGACCTACGCCTTTACTACCAGGTGTCGCAATTGGCACCCATCAATAGATGGGCTTCTGGACCTCATGACGACCCCAACTTCTGTACAGACCACTGGCAGATGGGAAAGGGGGATATAACAGGGCTCTCTACTCCAATCATCGTAAACTGCGTCTGACAGGCCCAACGGCCCGTACGGTTGAGGTGTGGCACACGGTACAGCACAAGTTGGGGTGGCACAACCGTCTCACAAAGGCTACTCCACTGTGCGAACCTGATCTCTTAGGACACCTTAGTACATGTCCGGGATTCGACAAGTGGGACATGATTAAAATCTCCAGGGTTGGGGACCTTTGGGTTAAGGGTAAGAAAGCCACGCTCACAAACCTGCAAGCGAAATACCACCTCGCCCCCTTGGAGACCTTTAGATATTTACAAATCAGCCATGCGATCGACTCAGCACCCCCGAGATTGGCCCGTTCCAGACTCCTTCCCCCTGGAGGATCGACTGTTATTAGACACTATGGACCGCAAAGCAATATCCCTCACTTAAAATTAGTGAAAAACCGGATGGACCCGATGCTGAAACTAAGAGCGAGCGGGGAGCGTGACCTGGGTGCGATGGAAGAGGATGATTGGAGGGAGGCGCTCGCCTCCCCTAGGGAGGTGGCGATTCCACAGAGACTACGATTGGTTCAGCTAAAGGTGCTCCACAGGGTCTACTTTGATGCCTCACTATTGTTTCAGTTGGGTAGGAGGACGGACCCACTCTGCTTACGACACTGCAACCAGACTGGCACGTTCACACACATACTCTGGGACTGCCCCCACATACAAAGCTATTGGACGGATCTCACCGGCAAATGTCCAGGGCCTGTGGCAAATCCATTGCTCCCTCCCCCAAGACTTGCCTCCTTAACATCTGGGACGCAACAGACCTCACCCAGATGGAACAATCATGGGCAACAATGGGCTGGATCATAGCCAAACGTAATATCGCGGGGGTTCAGAGGTGGTACTAAGGGTGAGGGACTGGGCGACTGATATGGTCTATGCCATGGTGGCTGATAAGACAGTGTTCAAGGGGCGTGGATGCCGGATCGGACCAGCCACTGGCGAACCAGTCATGAACCACGATAAGTATTGTGGCCAGATAGTAAAGGTGAAGATTGGTCACCCCCATGCCCCCGTCATAAGGAGGTATGGGGCAGTGAGCCTGGGACATTCGTGGTCTCCCGCCTCTCCATAAAAACCGGGTGAGGAAGCCATCATTCTCACGGAACCAACTCCCTGGGAGGTGAAAGGTTATATTTTTTAGAATATATAAAAAACAGGGGAGAACCATCATTTTAAAAAGGGCACTTCTGCAAAGGGGATTAAGAGGAAGGAATTGCCAATGCCTGAGGTCCGCCTTGGCCTTGGTAACCAGGAGCGTAATGTTGAGGGCCCATTCAAGTTCTGGAAGCAGGGTGGCCCAGATCTCCAGGTATTTGAAGGATTGCCTACGCAGAGGAATGGCTGTTTTTCAATCGAAGCAGGCACGAGACGGGTGGAGGGGAACCAGAGTAGATTTCGCCGGGTTGAGCCGAAGGCCGGAGACCCATTCAAAGGTGGAAAGGGCGTCCAAGCATCATGGGCCTGAGTTCTCGGGGTCCGCTAGGAAAAGGAGGAGGCCGGCGGCGTAAATGGCGACTTTGTCGACCTGATAGGGATCCCAAACCCAACCCCGGATGCGGGGATCTTGTCGTATGAGAGAGGCCAGGGGCTCCATCACTGGTGCAAATAAAAGCGGCAAGAGTGGACAACCTTGGCGAGTGCCCCTCTGGATGGGGAATGCCTCCGAGAGCACGCCATTAATTAGGACCCTTGCTTTGAGACTGGAGTATAAAACTCGGATGAGGCGCCGAAATGGAAGGCCGAAACCCATCACCGCCAGCACGTCCTTCAAATAGCTCCAGTCAACAGTAATGTCAGACATTTTTTATGAAAGCGAACCACTGACACACCACTTATTACTGTATAAAGTTGCTGAATATTTTGTGAAAACTTTAGATATGGACGTTTTCGGTAGAATAAATCCGTGAAACCTTGTAAATATTGTCACACCATGTCACTCAACTGTTAGGTTCATGTTACACGTGGGACACTTTGCACAAATGCCTTTCTTTTTTGTATAATTTTTGTATATTATGTGAGTAATACATACATATTTATTCAACAAAACCCTTGGTGTGTTTGGTCCCTTTCTCTAAGACATCAGTATAACCTTTCTATCGCGATTGCGCACTAGTATATTTATATACAGATATATAATAATCCACAGGAACCATTGTTTTCTTGTTATATTTAGTCACCCTGGTTCAGTAGTGAGTAGGGTCCCCTTGTTCTCCCTTTTCAACCATCAAACTAAAGGGCATGCAGCAAAATCTTAGGAGCCGTTGGGCACTTACGACAGCCAGAATGTGAGAACAGAGAATGATTGCATACAAATAAATGCCCTACTGTTCAATACCTAGATCACCTCATTTTTGCACTTTTCACAACTATTCTCTTTTGTTCAAATCACTTCACATATCCACAGTCGCTTGGACTCTTATCTCCTTCACACAGAGCCAAATGTTCTATTCTTTTACTATAGTTGAGGCCAAATTAAGTCTTGAATTATTCGTCAACAGCTTGGTCTCGAGCACATGCTTTATGAGCACTGGGCCAATATTTAGAGAGTCTGTAACATCACCAAAGCTTCAATTGAGTGTAAAACATCTGAAAGCTGTTGTGTAAGTACCCAAACATTCATTCTTTCCTTGCACTGTTACAAAAATCTGTTTCTTTCCTAAGCTCTGATTCTTGGACCAAAATCACACTTAGTAATACACACTGACAAGACACAAGTTTCCAAGACACAATCTTGGGAAGGCCAATCTAAGTATTGAGAACCTTCTATCCCCAAATTATGCAAGATATTCAGTTTCATTGCTGTAGAGTAGATCTCCCTGCCACTGGTGACAAAGTACATTTTGAAAGATCCACTTTTACTGTTTCCAAGAAAGAAGCTGTTCACCTGCTCTGGGCAAATGTAAATGCACCATGACTGCTTCCATCATGCGGACATTGTGAGCAAATCTTCTATAGGCGCCAGGGTGGCGGTCACATCCTAATTGCACTGGAGGGACCGCCGCTGCCCCTGCGGACGGTCCCTCCACCTCGGGGGTGGCGGACGGACGCAGGTCCGTCCGCCATCTTAATAGGCCCCTTAATGTGGGAACCGCTAAGGAAAGAATTAACCAGACTAGAAGAATTGAACATTATTGAACCGTTGGACTGCACGGAATAGATGGCCCCCATCGTTATTGCCAAAAAGAACCGTAGTCAGGACATTAGGATGTGCATCGATCTGCGAGATTTGAATAACAGCATTCTAGTTGAAAGACATCCTTTACCCCGCATCCATGAGATGCTAAGCACCATGGGGAAGGCCACACATTTCAGTGTGTTGGACCTATCCATGGCGTATCACCAAGTGGAGCTACAGCCAGACTCCAGAAGGCTCATGGCATTCCCCACCCCTTTGGGAACCTTCATGTTCTCCCGCATGTCGTTTGGGCTAGCATCAGCGGCAGCCGTATTTAAAAAAATTATGCAGTGCATCCTTGATGGAATACCTAAGACATTATGCTTCCAGGATGATGTCCTAATTTACGGTGCCAGCGAAGAGGAGCATGACCATATCCTAAGGCAAGTCCTTTCAAAGTTCAAGGACGCGGGTTTCACCCTAAAACAAGAAAAGTGCAAACTAGGTGTGGAATCCGTGGAATATCTGGGACATTGTATTTCCAGAGATGGGTTCAAACCAAAGTTCTGCCTGGTTGAGGCTGTAAAGGAAGCTCCAGCACAGATCAATAAGGAAGAACTAAAATCACTTCTAGGTCTGGCCGAATATATGGCAAAATACGTCATTTTGCCGAGCTCACTGCTAATCTAGGAGAACTCACTAAAAGAAACGTTCCATTTCAATGGTTAGAACACCAACGCACCTTTTCGGATGTAAAAGAAAGCATAATTTCTGCCCCATATCTGTGCAACTTCGAACATAACAGGAAAACCATCCTCACCATGGATGCAAGCGGAAAAGGGTTGGGGGCAACTCTGTCACAAGTGATTGATGGCAAAGAGAGAATTGTGGCATTTGCCTCACAAACCTTAAGTAAGGCTGAATTGAACTACTCAGTGGTGGAAAGAGAAGCCTTGGCTTGCTTTTGGGGGGTAAAACACTTTAAATTTTTTCCATGGGGCATACAATTTTGCATACGCACCGATCACAAGCCCTTGATTTTTATTTTCAATCCAAAGAACAACTCTTGTAACACCCCCCGCATAGCAAAGTGGATTTTGGGGTTGGAAATTTTTTGTTTCAAAATAGAGTATGTGCCTGGAACACAAAATGCAGCAGCAGATTTCCTTTCAAGAAGCCCCCTCAATAAAGAAGAACAATTTGATGTAGGCGAATATCCTATCTTTCAAATAGATCTATCGACAATTTCTTCAAGGGAATGGTTAGACTACACGAGCACTGACAGCACCATGACACAACTCATATCATACACTTTACATGGGTGGCCTGAGTCTCAAGACCAAATGAACATGTCAGGGTCTCAGGCAATAAGGCGCCTGCCTAACATTAGAGGACTACGTGTCCCAGAACTCCCGGTTGGTGTGGAGGCGGGATCTATATAACTTCCCACAACCCGGAAGTCGGGTTGTATTGGATTTTGGTTTACCTGTACTTAGCGGAGCGGCTGCTCGCTGAACATGCTGGAGTTTCGTGGTGCTTTGCAGACATTCTGCTGAAGACACGCACATCTGTCTTGAAGTGTTTTTTCAGGAAAGGAGTTTGTGCGGATTCCTTCCCGTGCAGTCTGGTTAAGGGGGTGTTGTCGGCTGATTCACCCTCGGTGATCTGTGGTGCTTCGCAGACATTCTGCTGAAGACACGGACACCGGTCCTTCGTTTTTTGCTGGAGCGGAGAGGAGCCTTTTGTTTGTGCGCTGAAGCAAGCGTGCATTTTGGTATCACGGGAGTTCCGTTTGTTTGGAGCAGGATATTTGACTGCCGGTCTTACGGTGAGAGGCGATTCCAAAGAAGTACCCGAACCAACCCGTGGCACTGGAGCCAAGAGGTACTGTAGACTCCGATTAGGTTCTGGGTGTGCGGAGTGGTAGGGAATTATGGAATCACCTCGTTCTTGTTCCTTTTGTTTTCCGTAAGGAGCCCGTTCTTACTTTTTACTTAATTACTATGGTGCTGAACTACAGTGGAACTTGTTCTTGGTTTCTGTGGAGTAACAGAAAAGGAACAGTCTTGGAACTCTTACCTTTTTCCTCAGTTGATGTTACTTGCGTGGGGAGGTTGTTCTGTCCGTTTCCCCTTAAGACAAATCGGGGGTACCCTGAACAATATCCCAGGTTGCACCAGGAACGGAGAGTTCATCTGGTGACAGTTTCCCTTTAACTCTCCGCAGTATAATCAGCGAGGTTACCTCATCCCACGCAGCACCGTTCCGGCCCCTCCCTCTTTTTTCCCTCGCCTGATCACCTCTAGGCTTCTGGGTATATTAGAACAGAAGCTTGGGGAGGTCTGGAGGTGGACCCTTTGAGCATCACTCGGATCCCGAAGAGCTACTGGAGTTCTGACAGAACACAGACACAAGGAAATTCTGGGAAGTACGCAATGAACTTTGTAAAGACAAGGGACTATTGTTTAGGAAGGATAAAATAATTCCTCCAGAAGCAATCAGAAACAAGATTATAGAGCTGGTTGACAAAGGCCATTTGGGTAGGAGCTTAACGAAGGAAAGGTTACGTGAAAGCTACTGGTTCCCTAACATGAATACCTTAGTAGAAGAAAATGTCAAGCATTGCCAAGCATGCGCAAATAGTGACAAATCTAAAATACCCAGAAAACCACCAATTTTCCCGATCTCCATACCAAGCAAACCTTGGTAGATGATCGCTCTTGACATAATGGGCCCATTTAATCTTCCAAGAGTGCTCAAGAAATTTGCTATCGTTCTAATAGATCACCATTCACATTGGACGGTTGTTAAAATGGTTAACCAAATAACTACCGTCACAGTCATTCAATTTCTAAGAGACACCTTTGCTACGGAAGGTATCCCTGCCTCCATTGTCACTGACAGCGGGGTCCAGTTTGTATCCCATAGAAGGACAGAATTTCTCAGCATGCTAAACATAAAACACACTACTTCACCTCTTTACTGCCCCAGGGCAAATGGGTTGGTGGAAAGGATGAACCGCATGGTTAAAGGAGGAATTCAGTTAGCCAGTAGCAACAACATTCCTGTTGAACAAGGCCTTCAAGAAATGTTATGGGCCTATCACACCACACCCAACCAAGTCACAGCAGTCTTCCCGTTCTCAGCCCTAAGAGGGAGAACCTCTGTACCAAGCAGGTTCCCTCATCACCAGGGACATGGGTGTATTTACTGACAGAATCCACATCCACCAAAACAAATACAAAGAGCATTATGACTCAAAACATGGTACCAAGAGCCCACAATGGAACATAGGTAATTGGGTTTGTATCAAAAATCCCAGGAGTAGCAATCCTGAAAGTAAGTTTTCAAAACCCATGTGCATAACAGCAGTCAGGAGAAACACGGTCATTTTAGATGATGACCAAATGTGGAGCATGGACAGACTAGTCAAATCACAACAAGAACAAAACAGACAGGTGACCCAAAACCTTCCCAACTCTTAACACTTATCCAATCCTACTCCGATCCAAAGAACACGCAAAACACCTGGATGGCACAAGGACTTTATTGTGTACAAATGAATCTCCACATGGAGAAACGTTTATGCCGAACTATGACTATAGAAGTTATTTATTGTATTGTTCTAAGGGGGGAAGATGTGTTACAATCTGTTATGTGATTCCCCTCTATCGCATTGTATTGTAATGAGTACAACCTTGGTATGTTCCATACCCCCCTTACCTACATTCCACGTGGTACCTTCCACTGTGGTGAAGGCTACCTTAGAATGTTCGTGTGAGGGACCTGCATTGCTGGAGAGCGTAGCAGTGAAGAATAAAGGCAGTTTCATTACCTACGTGTTAAGTCCCTTATGTACCTGTAGACTTTATAACACTTTCCTGCAAGAGTACAGAAACCCACCAGAGGATATAGCATCCCAGTGCTAGCTAATCACAAATGTACACAGCTTAATGCACTCTCACCTCCACCATTTCATGTCACATAAAAGGCTAGGACTTAAAAATCAAAGATACCTCTGTGCTGCTAAAAAAAACTTTGACTGGTTTATGTTAAAACACTCTAAATTCTAACATGTAGTTGAATATTTACTAAAGTGGGGTTGATACCTCATCTGGGAATTTTGATACCGAGGGGCCTGGTAATTATAGGCAGCAGTATTCTCTCACTATTATATGTTTGACCCACAGGAATGGGGAACAGCGGTAGGAAACGACTCTTCCATAGTGTGTTGCTGCTCAAGTCTGAGTTTCTATTGACATATTCTTCTAAGTTAAAGTTGTACTGGCTTAGCTTTTAAAAGTAGATAGTGTCTTAAAAGGAATGAAATGCGAGTAGTTGCTATGGTTAAAACTAGTATTTGTCGAAAAAGGCCCCTCTTCTTCATGCTCTCACCATGTGTATTTAAAGACCAGTGCCATGATGTACGTGTGACCATTGTAGATAACCTCCTTGTAGTGACTGCAGCAGAAGCCCAGTTTTGGGAGCAGCTCACTTCTTGGGAAGAGTCATCATGTGGGTGTGTCTTATCTTATCAGTGTTCTTCTGATCTAATGATTGATGCCCTTAGTGTGTGCTACAAGGAGTCACAGAGTCTCTGTGAATGGTAGAGGTGTTGAGCCAGTGGGTGATGAAGGACCAAATGAGATACTTTTGGTCACAGTTCCAGGTTACGAAAGGTTCCGCTGAAGGTGAACATGAGTTCAGTTTCCAGGCCTTTCCTGGAGTACACCTAATTTATACCCTCATGCTTGGATTCAAACACTCTTCTGTCAATGAGACGAGCTGATGCACACCGCAAAACCCCTGAGGCTTGTAATGCGGTGTCAGTTTGTGTAGTTACATTAGACATTTGCCACAAAAGGCCTTAAGAATACCACAGAGTACTTGATAATGGTATTGCAGCTCGTTGTCTAAATCTATCAATTCTGAGGGATGCAAAATCTTCAAAACAGCACAATCAGGGGGCGGGGTGGGGGGCGGGGGGGCGGTGAGATTAGTCTTACCGAATCACAGTTTTCAGGTACCCCTGTCATTGCAAAGCATGCACAGAACGCTGGAAACAATCTCTGGAACAATAAATAACATGTTTATTCCCAGTTGCCATCTTACTACTGGTCGGTAATACCAAGTCTGTGGCGAATGGATTTAGCAACTGTATCTTCCTGGCTCTTGAGAAGTTGTGAACCTCAAGACATCTGTAAGAAATGTTTTTTTAAACTGTTCTTATTCACTTTTGGTTTTTCAACAACACAAAAGAAACTCAGCCTCTCGCAGTGTGGCATTAATTATGTGCTACATGCACATACATTCTCGGGTGAAGTACAATGGAGCACCATTCAACAATTACATGGAAATGCAGTCCAAGTGATAGAGTACCCTCACAGCCTCCTCCTCCCCCCTGCATGGCTTTGGGCACTTCCCCATGTGATTTGCATGATTCCTCCTCCCTCGGGGTATTACCTCTTTATGCCTGGGCCACAGGGCATCTTTGGGGCTCCGATTCTAAGCCATAGTGGTCTCACCATGGTTCCTCCATTCTTTGAAATTTGCTTGGGCAGCCCCTTGCACTGTAGAGCGCCCGCTCCGCCTCCATGCAATGTGTCATGCCAATCACCCATTGACTCAGCTGCGGAGCAAAGGAATCTAAATGAATATGAGATTGCTATTGTACAACTAGATAGACATTACTTACCTAGACTCAGCACCATAATGGAAAGGTACCATTTTGGCCTCAGAGAACAAAAGAAAGATGAGTCCGTCGAAGACTATGTATCATCATTAAGGAAACTAGCTTCCTCATGCAATTTTGGCCAATCACTTGATGAGAGGATTCGTGATCAGTTTGTCTTAAGGTGTGCTCATGATGATATAAGAAAGGAACTTTGGTTAAAAGACGAACCACCTCTTGAAGAAGTACTCGAAATTGCTAAACAGGTCGAACACATGACGAAATGTGTTGGTGAACTAAAAAAGGAGAAAGATAAACCCTCTGTTGCTGACTCTAAAGAAGAAGAAAAAAATTGATGAAACGATTTGTCAAGTTAAAAGAACTGATGGGTCAAATCCCGATGAAAGAATGTATAGACAAATGAACTCTTCAAATATTAGATTCTCTTGTTTTAGATGTGGTCAAATTAATCATTTAGCTAATTCTCCTATTTGTCCTGCCCTGAAAACAACTTGTAATATATGTAATAAAAGGGGTCATTATGCTAAATTTTGCAGATCAAAGCCACAAGGCAATGATAATCCTAGGAGAAGGTGGTCACAGCCTCATGTAAGATCAATTTGTTTTGAGGTGAATGATGGTGAGTCAGATCATCCCTCATTTCTGGTCAAAGTAGAGAATAACATGATAAACTTAAAATTTGACTCGTGCTCTAAAATAACTATAATTAATGAGGAAATGTTTAATAATTTATTTGCAGGAAACGTAAAAATGTTTAAATGTGATATTGTTCCTTTAGGATATAGTGAAAAACCAATCTCTATGTTGGGTTACTTTTTGGCTGAAATTGAACTAGGATCTTGTATAATTGTGGGAAAAAGTGTATATTTCTAAAAGAGGGGATGCATTATTGGGTTGGTTACATCAACGACAGTTAGGTGTCACACTTGATCCCAATGCTTCTCCTCAAGTTCAAATTCAAGAAATATCTGATTCTCTTAGTACCACAAGTAATGTAAATTTATCTGTTGCTTTAGCAAAGAAATTTCCAAATGTGTTTAAAAATGAACTAGGATGTTTACGTGGGTATAAACATTTGATTAGATTGAAAGAGAATGCAATCCCTGTCATAGCTAAAGTTAGGAGAATACCTCTCTCAGAACAGGCTAAAGTACAAGATGAGTTAGATAAACTTATCAATAACAACATCATTGTCCCAGTTGAAGCCACAGAATGGCTCGCTCCTGTTGTCATAGCGAAGAAATCCACAGGAGATATTCGTCTTTGCATTGATTTGAGGTCATTAAATAAGGAGGTGGTAGTCGATAGGTTCCCACTTCCCAATATCGATGAAATGATTTCCACTTTAGAAGGAGCGAGATATTTTACTACCCTTGATCTCGCTTCTGCCTACCACCAGGTAGAATTAGATGATTCATGCCAGGACTTAACTGCCTTTATTACACCGATGGGTACCTTTAAGTTCAAAAGAATGCCGTTTGGCCTAGTTTCTGCGGCCTCAGTTTTTCAGAGGATCATGTCAAGGATTTTGAGAGGGCTAATTGGTGCAAAATGCTACCAAGATGATCTATTAATATATGGTGACAGTGCTGATGAACATGATACTCGAGTTTCAATGGTCTTGAAAAGGTTAGAAGGTGCTGGCATGACAATAAAAAGGGAGAAATGTAAATTTGGAGTACAAGAGGTTAATTATCTGGGACATCGCATCACATGTAATGGGATTTTCCCAAAAATGGAATTAGTGGAGACCATTGATAAGGTGAAGGAACCCACTTGCAAAGAAGAACTTCTTTCTTTTTTAGGGATGGTAGAATTTTACGGGAAATTCATTTTTAATTTTGCGGAGAAAACACATAACTTAAGAAAATTAATAGTAAAAAATTCTGTTTTTAATTGGTCATTTGATTGCAAATCAGAGTTTTTAAACTTAAAGAAAGAATTGAATAAAGCACCATCACTTCATGCTTTTGTTCCTGGTCTACCTACCATGTTGTTCACTGACGCAAGTGACAAAGGACTTGGTGCAGTCTTAGTACAAAAGAAAAATGGAAAAGATTATTTGATATGTTGTTCTTCACGTTGTCTCAGGGGATCAGAGTTGAATTACTCTGTAATTGAGAAGGAGTCTTTAGCAATTTTTTGGGCATTAAGAAAGTTAAAAAATGTGATCTGGGGGACAAGAATCTGTGTTCTATCTGACCATAAACCGTTAAAGGAAGTTTTTTCAAAAAAGGGTCTAGACGCAATCTCTTCTAGGATTAGAAGATGGATTGTTTCCTTACAAGAATTTGACTTTGAAGTCGAATATATACCTGGAATTGCGAATAAATCAGCAGATTGCTTATCTAGGTTGGTTGACCATGAAAATTCAGAGCAAGATGAAGTATACGATTCAGAAGATATTGTAAATGTGTGTGAGGTGACTGACGGTGCCATTATTGAGTCTGAGTGGAGATCTGAGTTGGAAAAGGATGAAGATATTTCAAAAGTTATTCTTTCTTTGAAGAATAATTCTCGTTTAGACAAGCCTTGGTTGTTGGTTGCTGATGAGTTATCGGTGAGTGATGGTCTGTTAACCCGTGGAACTAAGCTAGTTCCTCCATATTCCCTAAGAAATAAATTACTGTCACATGCTCATAGTGGTCATTTGGGCATAGTCAAGACTAAAGAGTTTATTCGCATGCAGTTCTGGTGGCCTGGTATGGATTTAGAAATAGAGAGATTAGTCCGTGAATGTCCTGAATGCTGCTCTAGTGACAAAATTTTAAAGACAAGACAAATGCCAATGGTGAAGAGAGCGTTACCTGCTCATCCATGGGATGAGGTTGCAATTGACATTCTAGGTCCTCTCTCTGGGGTTTCTGATACCCCTTATCTTATTGTTCTAATTGATTTATACTCAAGATGGATTGAGGTCTCTGCAGTCAGAGATATCACATCTAATTCAGTTATCAAATTTTTAGAATCTATATTTAATAAAGAAAGTTTTCCCAACAGTCTGCTATCTGATAATGGTCCCCAATTTTGTTCTTCTATATTTACTGACTATCTAAAGAAGTGTGGTATTAACCATAAGAGATGTTCTCTTTATCATCCTGAAACAAATGGTGCTGTGGAGAGAGTTAATAAGACTCTGAAAGAGTCTATACAGCTTGCTCGTTCCTCTGGGTTAGATTGGAAGTCCACTTTACAGGACAGGATTAATGTTTATCGTTTTGCTCCCCACTCTACAACTGGCAGGTCTCCATTTGAACTATTCAAAGGGAGGGTTCCCAACACGTTATTGTGTCCTGGGTGGATGAGTCTTAACAAGGGTCTTGTTCATAATGATATCAGTGATTGGAGAACGAAAGAAATTCTTAAACAAGATGCTAGAAAAATTAACTTTGATCTCAAGAAACGTGTATCTTCTTGTGAAGTCAAGGTGGGTGATCTGGTAAAAATAAAGACCCCAGTAGGACGTAAACCTTGGTCCAAGTACACTGACGTTAGGTCTGTTGTCAAGATTTTTAAAAATGCTGTCAAAACTGATGATGGAAGAATATGGAATAAGAGTCGAATAGTTGTTGTCAATGCCGAAGTTTCTCCCCTTGATGATTATCAGTGTTTTGGTACTCGTTTAAACACTAATTTTCCTTCTCACAGGTCTACGTTTCCTTCCAGGAGAAGTCTAAGAGCACGAAAAGCACCATCTTATTTGAAAGATTATATTTAAGTTTGAGTTCTACTTTAGGATCTGCCTTCTGTTATCTCTCTAGTGATTAATTGTTTTTTTGTGTATAAGAAAGAGATCTGATGTTCTAATTTTCTTTTTTTGTATAAGAGGGAGATGTGTGATGTTTGCCTCTTCCCCTTTAATGCTCAATGTTCTATCTACATTCTGAGTTCTGAGAATATGCTTGTCTGAAGATTCTCACCATGACAGTTACTGTTGGCTGTTCATGGGATGAGGTTATATTAAACCCACTTACTCTTAAATCTAATGATTCCTCGTTTTAATATATTTATAATCAACAAATATTACAGTGGGACTTTCCCATACCTTGGCTATGTATTGCTGTGCCATGGCAAATCCCATCAGAAGAGAAGCTGTTTCCAGGGCAACTCACATAGTTCGGAAATCCCAAAACAATAAATTGGGGGTGCATGGGATCTGCCCCCCCCCACCTCCCCCAGGATGGAAGTCATCTCCGAGGTCACTTCCATTCAGTCTGTTTGTATCCTGGGGCATTCCCATATTGTGTTTAAGAAGTAACCTACACCCTCTCCACATCTCAGACAATTAGGGGTCTGTACTCTTTCCACCTAAGAAATGTTGTTTTCGGTTTGGCCGTCAAGCAATGGTCTAAAAATATATTGAGTAGCACTAGACATTTGAACATCAGCACACCAACTACTTGGATAGGGCAGTGCCCACCAAATGCCTACCTGCTTCAGATTATACATTTAAAAAAATCATTTGTCTCTTACATATTACAAATGTATGTCCTTGCACCAATGTACTGCTGTGATCACACATTTTCCTGTTCCTCTACAAGGAATTCAGGAACACCATAGTGCATGACCTATTACCTTCAGGTTTTGATGACATCTGTGAAGTCTGCCTATACATGCTGCTGGTAGCTGGCAGTGTGATTAATGTTGCGGATCAAGAAGCACTTTTAGGGCCGTCCACTCCTAAAATACTTTAAGTAATATTCCAATTACATCTATTGAAACAACAAAATCAGTGTTCCTGCTTCATGTCAAACAGGAAAATGTAAGCACATTTTACCAAAGCACCATTCACATCCACTCTACGCGCAGTTCAGCTCTTGGTAACAGGTGACCCAAAAGCTGAGCGAATTACTACACATCTAATGACCTTCATTTACTCCCTTTGCAGACTACAATTCACTTTAGATTCTGCTTCACCAAGCAACCGAATACCAGCATGTATACAGGGCAACTGCTGAAGGCTCCTACAATCTCAGGAGCAAATTTGCATCCCAAGGGCAAGTTAAAGATCATCAAAAGGACACGGTGGTCTTCTCATCAGATGCTAAGAATGCCTTTGTCTGTATCAAATGGAGATTTATGTTTAAGACTATTAAAAGAGCAGGCACTCACTAGAGCAGATTTCATGGCCAAAGTTAAATAGTTGTATTATACCCCAACACAATTTATTGTGGAAGCTATCTTTAAGATGTGTAGTTGAACTGGGAAAGGATATTTTCTCTAAAATGTGCTGTTTATTATTGCTTTAGAGACACTTGTGG
Source organism: Lissotriton helveticus (assembly GCF_964261635.1). Classification (NCBI taxonomy): domain Eukaryota; kingdom Metazoa; phylum Chordata; class Amphibia; order Caudata; family Salamandridae; genus Lissotriton; species Lissotriton helveticus. The sequence goes on from NC_136071.1 coordinate 1,028,269,915, forward strand.
CTGCAAGTTAACAAACAAAACAGAATATGGGAATCAATATCAGAACTTGAGAGGCTAAAATACTGGTGTATGCAGATGAAATATTGCTCACCCTCATATAACCCTGAACCTCAATCGCAGGGCTCATCTGTCTCATAGAATCCTTTTCGGGTTTACAAGAATAACTGGGACAACAATGTGAAAGCCTTCCTATCAATGGGTACTACCACAGAGGCTGTGCATGCAGATTTAGAAGAATGAAAAGCAACGTAAATATTTTGGAATACTTGTTGAAAAGTGATGAAGAACACGATAAAGAATAACTTCCGTCTACTCGTGAAAACCACTGCCAATAAGGTCTGTCATTGGTTGTCCCAAAAGCTGTCTATATTGGAGAGAGCACAAGTCATGAAAATGCTTGTGGTCTAAAAATACAATTTCTTTTTGGGTCTTCTTCCATTACCGAATCCGCTATCACTATTGAACATAAAATGAAAATCCTGATTCAGAATTGCAGGCATCTACAGTGGCCAGGAGTCTCCTACTACTTAATGTGTAAACCTATCACATCAACTGTGGCAATTAACATATTTTATTTCCAACTGTCCAAACTCTCCAATGTAGACTTGTGTTGAGAAATAACATCTGAATGACATTCCAAACTTTCATAATGTATACAATAGAAGACACTCCAACAGCTTTACACAGCCTGTCACCCTCCATCACCCCAAGTTTAGAGACCTTCTGTGCTCCTGGACCATCTCTCACAAATATTTAAAAGTCCAAACACACACTTGTAGTGGGGCTTCCAGGTGGAATAATAAAGTACTAATGATACCAGTATGTATATATAGCTAACAACCGTGAGCATCATGTAGCAGAATTGTATTGGTGGACCTGTTATAATGAGATGCAGTCAAATCTGTTAAAGGCCTGAGGAGGCACCTCTTACCATTTTCCTAAAACTAGAGATATAAACAGCTGAGGCAATGTATAGTCAATAAACATGGTCAATGTGAGAAATTGTGTTGGTGGATGAAAGGAATGTATGACATTATAACTAAAACTATTACAATGCATACCTTTACAACACGGTCAATACAACGCAGCTTCCATTACAAGGCAAGCCATTACAATGCATATTCCGTTACAAAGCATATTCCAATACAACGAAAATTACTATCCCAACACCGCCGGGTGCTTACCTCAGGGAAGGTGCTGGTCAGTGAGGGATATGTGTTGTAATGGCACGGGTTGTATTGGTATGCATTGTCATGGATCCTGCGTTGTATTGACAGTGTTGTAAAGGCATTGCATTGTAATGCCTGCTTTGTAATGGGTGTTTCCTGGTTGAAAGGGGTAAGAGCCCCTTCTCAAGCAACAGTCATAATCCCTGTCAGAATGGACCACAAAAGTCACTAAATTCACCTCGGCTTAACTCACTTGTAGCTTGGCATAATATAAGCAGTCAGGTCGAACTTAGAGGCAATGTATAACGTATTTATGTAGACCTTAAATAGTAACAAAGTGAAAATACAAAACAAGAAAAATCCCAAGCCAATGTACAAGTATTGAGACACCAAAATGCCAAATCTCCAACAAGTAGAACTGGAAGTATGAATTTTTAAAGTTTAAGGTAAAAACTAGTGCCTAAAAGATCAAAGAACCAACAGTGGACATCTAGTCATGTGAAACACAGTCAAAGTCGAAAAATATGTCCGACTGCGATGGAGTGCGGGTCAGACAGAAAAAGTGAATTGGGCACAGACGGTGTTTACCTTTTGTCTAAGAAGACGTTTTGTGGAAAAATGTCCAGGAAGGTAAAGTTTAGTGGGGCAAGGCTGCAGGAGGTGTCCAAGGTGGAGGAATCATCATCGGGGAGCCGCTAGACAAAGTTGAAATATGGATTTCGAAGTTTGGACTCTTTTGGGGAAATCAAAAACCTCCAGCGGGACGAAGCCGCTAATTGTAGCCGATGAGGGCTCCATCGGGCCAGAACTGCTGAACAGAATTTGCTTATGCAGCGAACATAACTAAGCTGGCGTGAAGTCAGGCAGACCGGCGATGCACCTTGTGCAAACCAACGAGCAGGTAGATCCCTGTCTCCTCTCAGTTTTCTCAGCAAATTTGAGCCAACATTTTTTAAGTCCCAAGCTTGATATTTTGGGCATATCTGGGCACCACTTCCAGAGATCCAGGACGAGAGGCATCACTTAAAGGGTCAGGACTCACTCAGGCTGGGTTCAGGTGCAAGTTCAAGATAGTTGGACCCTATTCTGTCCCGTAGGATCTGATCAGGAATACAGCCAACAAGCCATTGGAGTCACTCTGTTAGTCCTGGGTTCAAGCAGGGGAAAAGAGCTTAAGGGTTTAAGTGAGGCTTCAGGCAGAACAGTCCTTCCTGTTCCAGCAAAGAGGCCCTCTGAATTCAACTGCAGCCCACAGCAGCAGGCAGTCCTCTGACGTGCTTGGAATGTTCTGTCTCCCCGGCACTGACTCCAGCCAGGCTGCAGCACAATACACTAGTGTGAAGTCCTTTGTGTGAAGGCAGGGCACATCCTGTAGATTTGCAAGTGGGGCTGGGCTCAGCTCTGCCCACCCCCCATCTTGCCAGTAATGGCTCATCTAGGCATACCTAATCACTCTATTGTGTGGCTGTCTGGGAGGAATAGGCAAAGTCCAACTGCCAACTGGGCCTAGTCATATAACCCAGGAACAAACTGCTGGCACCAAATAGCCAGGGAAGAAAATGCAAACTTTCCAAAAGTGGCGTTTTTAAAATTATAACTTTAAATCCGACTTTACCATTAAAGAGGACTGTATATCAAATTTCTCAGACACTAAACATGAAATGTTTACCTGTTCCAATGTTAGCGCTTATTAAATACAATAAGGCAACCAAATGTTATCCTAGGTTAGAGTTAGGCATCACAGTAGTAAAAAATTAATGTATTCGTTTTCCACTACCAAGACATGTAAAACTTAAAAGCACATGTACAACCTTTTAAATACAATGCAACCAGCTGGCTGGGCTTAATAGGGCTTACCATAAGTAATAATGGGGAGTTTAAGACTTAGCAAGGGGTTTATTTTGCCATGTCAAATTGGCAGTTCAAAAATGCATTTAGGCTGTAATGGCAGACCTGGAACATGTTTGCAGGGGCTACTTAATTAGGTGGCACGATAAGTGCTGCAGGACCACAAGTAGCATTTAATTTACAGGCCCTAGTTATATGGTGTAGCTCTTTACTAGGGACTTATAAGTAAATTAAATATTCCAGTCAAGTGAAAGCCAATGTTACCATGCTTTAGGGAGTGAGCACAAGCAAAAATAGGGTGAAGGCCAAACGTTTGGGGGTCGACCACCCTAAGGCCGACAAGATTAACACTTGTGAATATCCACATCAATTCCTAGTTAGCGTTAAAAAAGGGTACTTAATAAACTTGAAGATATCATTTGTGGTTCAAAAATGCAACAACCATATACATAGTGGTTTCTAATTGGATTTAACCTGTATTTAAGATCTTAGTTAGAAGAACCACAGTTTGTAATGCTACCAAGTCTATTATGGAACATACCTACTTTAGAATACCCTTGTCAATTAACGAAGAAGAGATCATTTAGTTAAACTGTTGATTTACTTCACTCTGTTGGCAAAATAATTTTAAATGGTCAGCTTAAAGATGACTAACCTGCAGCCCCTACCCTTGTAACTACTCAAACAAAATTGTTAATCGACTATACCAAAACAAGTGAGAAAATGTTTAATGAAATAGCATACTTTAAAATTGTAGTCCAAATGGAAAGTAACAATTTCCCACAGTTGATTGGCAATAAAACAGAGGGAATGAAGCATCGAGGGATGGCAAGATAAAAGGATATCCTTGTGCATTTAATCTAAAAAACATAAGGTGGCATGGTCCTACTCTAGATCATATAATGCAATACTCAATCAATTTACTACTCTAAGGGTGCTCTCCTGAAGATCAAACAAGCAGGAAAACTGGTGTGACAATGCATCCTGCAGAATGATCGCAATTTGTAAGCAATGTAGTTGAAACGTTTGGCAAAACACATCATCTGAGGGCATCTCTAGCTAGACACTATGCCATAATGCAATACCCAGGGGGCCAACACCCAGCGGAGCAAAGTACGACACAGTGTATCCCAGTTCTACCTCCCCCGTTTGTTCCAGTTTCTGTCATTACTGGTGCATAACAGCCCCTAACCCATAGGGCTAATAATGAGAGTGCACATCACATCCCAGTACAAAACACAGACTACCTTGCATGAATGCCGATATCGCCTCACCACTTGTCCCACAGCAACATCACCAATTGTTGGGACTGTGCAGGGGGCCATACGACACAATGCTATCCAATTTTAAGTTCAGGTGTAAAATTAATGTCATACATCTTTTTTCTATTAATGTCACCGATACTGATGTGATGTACTTAATCAAAGAAAATACCAATAAAAATGATTTTGTAAAAAATAAAACACATCATCTGAGGAGCTTAAGAATTGTATCTCATACACAACAAAATCTGGGCTACATTAAAACTTTGGTAAACCAAAGGAGAAAAATAAATGTGGAGATAAAGAAATTGAATAAGTTGCCACTATCTATGAAACTGTTCCAATACCCTTGAGTACAAGAATTAAGACGCTGCTATCTACAGACAATATGATGGGGGAAAAGTGTTGCTCAAAATAGAACGTGGTCTCTTTAATATCACCGCTGTAGCACCAACAATTATAAAAAGATTTGGAGTTTTGGAGAATAACATAGGCTTATGGCACACTAGAGCATATGGTGCAAACATCAGTGGGGAAGTTTGGATTACTTTTGCCACCAACCTGTATGGCATTGGTGGTGCAGCACTAACTTCGGAGAAATCGGATATTGTCATGACTAATGCAAGTAGTTTTTCATTTAATGCTAAACAACTCTATCCACGGTGATTACAAGTCAAAACTAGACGTCGTTCCTTGCACAAATTGTCTACCTGCTGCACTCTTCAAGAAAGGCACTAAATATTGGGCCAAGGTCTGTCCATAACCTAATTACTGTCTTTGCTGCTTTTATCAAAGTAACAATATGGTCATCAGCATGAAGACAAACTAAAAGACTATCTTTCAAGAACTCAATCAGAAAAACTTGCAAGATGCTATCTAGAAGAATATCTAGACATATCCACGCAATACACTTACCAAGAAGTAACATTTGATAATTGTGGCAATTTCAATAGTCTAGATCGCTGCTATTCACATTTAAATAACTGCAAAAAAACGTAAGCTGGCTCTCTTTGGATTCAATCCTTAAAATACTGAAAACATGTTGAATTCCTTCTTTGACTTATGTTTATTGAATATTGCACAAGCGTCACCTTATAGACAACTGTTTAGGTCACAGAGCAACAGTGCACACGCCCAGGTGCGTTTACAATTTGGTTTCGTTTTTGAACAATTAGGTGGCATAGGCATACATAAAACCCTGTAAAAATATAGTTACCAAAAGTAACACACTGAACCTTCAGATCTGGCCGGAAATCATGCATCCCAGAACAAACAACCTTTAGTGGACATATTTAGTTGCATCTTTAACTGCATTAATCCAAAATGATTAGTGGGGATTACCAGCTTCACCTGTGGCTTTTAATATGTTAGTTAATGAAAATGAACAGGGGAACTCATGCTTTCGTAATGGGGAAATAATAGCGGAAATGTCACATGCCTGGAACGTCCTAAATACATACGTGCATCCAACATGCCATCAATATCTTAAAATTCATTTTCCGTAGAAGGTTAACTTGAAGTTTTTGTCTAGGATGGGTCACTTCCCTACAAAACATTCTGTTGCTAAATTGAACAATTTTGATCCAACAAATTGCAGGCTTTGAGACCATAAAGAAAAAATGCTCTTACATATCTCATGTATCTGTCCAACCTTGCTGAATGCTCGTTGAAAGATATTACCAAAGAGCTTCCATCAGCTTCAAATAAGAACTTGTAGGCAAGCTCTGATCTGGAGCCTTAACAGACAAAACACTCATTAGAACTGCACATTTGTTCAATTTTTGACTACTTTATAAAGCTACTGTCAGGCCCTGAATTCCTACTCTCGCAATCTCCAATCAGGCTTTACAAATGTAAATATTGAATACTGATACTGGTTTTACTATACCTTTTCATAAGATCTAGTGAATGACAATAATAATAATTTTAAGAATGATTTTAGGATCAGTTTTATTCAACTTTATGAGGTCTGTTCTGGTCTGTTTTCTTTACTTAATTTAATTTTTAACTAATTCGCACAGTTTTATGTTGTAACGGTTTTCATTAACCATGTACAATAAAGATCTTATTTCCTATTCTGTGTGTAGTGCTCCGTGGACCGATTAGCACATGCATTATTGGTATCTCACTTTCGGAGAGACTTTTTCAAAGCAGCTGAAAGTTGGATTTTTGTATACATTTTGGAGCATGGTCTGCATCCCAATGAAGGCACTCTTGCACGACCCATGCGCCGTTTTCTCTCCTTGGGGTGGAGGGGGGGGGGGGGGGCTCACTCACCATTTCAGGATCAGAGGGTTATCCTGTGGCCATGGCCTCTTGTCAATCAGTAGTGGGAAGGATAACCTCCGTCATCCCGTGGGGTCCCCCTCAAATGAATCCATATGTTGACGACGCTCCACAACTGTTCATTGCTATCTCATGAAGAATCCACTGGGGTCCTTCTCGAGGGACCAGCCCCCTAATGGTCTGAATGGTACAGCCTGGAGATCCGAATATGTGATGTAACAACGCCATCAAAATGATTGCGGTATGTTACATCACAGCATGGTCAGCGACTAGCTGCCGCCTCCCCCCCAATCCGGCACCCAATACCCAGGAACGTGGACACGAGACGTCTTTACTTTTTGGAAGGCGGGCGCTAGTCGCCCGGCCGTATTTATTAAAGTATGAAATTAAAAAAGGTTTTAATTGCATAATCAACAATTTATACAAAAATTCAGCAGGACATTTAGGTACATACTCTTAGCAACAAGTTTGAGAGCCTGACTTTAACAAAACTCTAATACATGTTGTACCTAACTTATACTAAACATCCTCATCTAGAATTTTTGTACATTTCTGGCCATATGGCAGGGTCACTACCGGTGTCAGGTCCTACAAGCTGCGCCTCCCCTCTGGATGTGCGCATGCGCAGTGTTACCCCGGGAATTGCCCGGTCTACGCCCTGAACTCCATTTACCCACTAAAGGAGGGCCCTTACTCTGCGCCGGTGGCGTCATGAGTCCACGCGCGCGGGGTGGCTACCAGCCTAAGGAAAGCGTGAACTACTCCTACCCGCGCTCCTTTGCTTTGCAGCATCTATTACCTTGCCCCTGGAGTTGTGGGAGTGGCCCGCAGGCTCCTCCCCCTGGGCGGGAACCTCCATAGGATGATGCCCGCCCCCTCAGACCTCAAAATATGTGCTCACCGATAATGACCTTACCGCATGCCCCATACCTAATAAATACGACGACCTATGGGAAAAAAAAAAAATTCTAAAGGACAGCTACACTGGCTAATAAAACAGTATCAACGTATAGCTACAAAGGGAAAAAAGGCCTAAAGACATATAGCATTAAATACAGTACACTTCAAACAGTATCAACGTATAGCTACAAAGGGAAAAAAGGCCTAAAGACCCATAGCATTAAATACAGTTCACTTCAAACAGTATCAACGTATAGCTACAAAGGGAAAAAAGGCCTAAAGACACATAGCATTAAATACAGTTCACTTCACACATGACTTGCTAAAAGGGGGAAAAAATTCCTAGACAAAAGCATCAACAAAATACACCAACCGTTCATCTCTATTACCCTGTGAGACCCGTGGACCGTACATCCAGAACTGACCCTTCAACCAGAGATAAGAACTGTTACCAAACTTTTTGTTCCAAGGGATGGTGGGTGGGAAAACAAAGAAGCCCCGAGCGCGGGGCACACCGTTTCGGCGAGGGAGCGTCCAGGGACAAGGGGGTCTCCTGGGCGCTCCCTATCTCTTTATTCCTGAGGGGCCAGGTGGCCCCTCCTCTAGCCCGCCCCCCCTGACCCGGACCCACTTCCCAGGATCCGGGTCAAGGGGGCCACCAGCCAATCGGCGGTGGGCCGCGCCCCCCAGGGCACGCCCCCACCGCCGAATGGCAACAACGGAGACAGTGGGGGCGACGGTCGCCGCGCCGCCATGCGTGCGGGGGGGCCGAGGGCCCCCCCTTTTCACATGGTCAGCGACTAGCTGCCGCCTCCCCCCCAATCCGGCACCCAATACCCAGGAACGTGGACACGAGACGTCTTTACTTTTTGGAAGGCGGGCGCTAGTCGCCCGGCCGTATTTATTAAAGTATGAAATTAAAAAAGGTTTTAATTGCATAATCAACAATTTATACAAAAATTCAGCAGGACATTTAGGTACATACTCTTAGCAACAAGTTTGAGAGCCTGACTTTAACAAAACTCTAATACATGTTGTACCTAACTTATACTAAACATCCTCATCTAGAATTTTTGTACATTTCTGGCCATATGGCAGGGTCACTACCGGTGTCAGGTCCTACAAGCTGCGCCTCCCCTCTGGATGTGCGCATGCGCAGTGTTACCCCGGGAATTGCCCGGTCTACGCCCTGAACTCCATTTACCCACTAAAGGAGGGCCCTTACTCTGCGCCGGTGGCGTCATGAGTCCACGCGCGCGGGGTGGCTACCAGCCTAAGGAAAGCGTGAACTACTCCTACCCGCGCTCCTTTGCTTTGCAGCATCTATTACCTTGCCCCTGGAGCTGTGGGAGTGGCCCGCAGGCTCCTCCCCCTGGGCGGGAACCTCCATAGGATGATGCCCGCCCCCTCAGACCTCAAAATATGTGCTCACCGATAATGACCTTACCGCCACAGGCCAGCATTGTTAACCGACGATCTGGCCTCCCCCTGCCTTGACCTATCCTAGAAAGTTCTCACTCCATCCAAACCTTTCAACCCGGCCCTGATATTATCAGATCACAGGCCCCTTCCTTCCTCCGACAAATGGACTCCCCTCCACAGGTAGAATTATGCACCTCAAATACACCCATAGTGGATCGTCTGCATCCGAGGGGGGGCTTGAACTAATTTTTATTTTTTCACTGTGTGTTGATCCTCTCTATCGAGTGACTCAACGCCCTGACCGAGTCCGCCCCTCGCCCCTGCCACCACGGGATAGGTTGAGACCCTACTACTGTGCCACCCGGGCAAGTCCTGAAGACCCACCCACAGTGGAGATGAACCCATCAATGAGTATTAACCTCCCCAGTTTGGCCAAGTCAGTCCCCCCTAGGTGAAGTATCACCACTGACGGGGGGTCGGGCTGCTGCGCTAAGAGTCCCTGAAAGAAGTTACTGAACTGACCAAGGCACAGTCCCCCAAACCAACTCTTCCCTGTCCCGCGTCCAGCCTGTTGCTTGCGCTGGCCCATTGTAGCACCTCCCCTTCGGGTGATGAGTTCCTCCCCTGCGTCACAGGTCGGAGAAACTGCCGGAACCAGGAAAAGATCAAGAAAACCTGGGTGACATTTCCCACTTCCACCTTAGGGAATGGGTAGCACTTACACCTGCCAGCAACACTTGGGCCCTTGGTGTCCTCTTTCTCGACGTATGCTCCCCTTTTGACGTCCACCCGCAGCTGATGTTGTGGTGTGGAGCACTCCTCAGGTATCCGCCATGGACCCGGCCGTGACTGACGTAAGCCTCCCTTGGGCTGTCCACCTGTTGCAGCTGTTGTGATGTGGAGCACTCCAGGTATCCACCATGGACCCGGTCATACATAAATTGGAAAGAGAGACACACACCATTAGTGTTTCCGGCAATAACTGCTGTACACGCGTTAGACTTACATTACCATCAGTCGCTAGGTTTTAGATAATCTTATTGTCAGATTACTACACATTAACACGTCGACAGTAAATGTTAAACATGGCCCCAGTTTGTCTGTTTGCTAGTGCGGCATCTATGACGTTAAGCATAGGATCAGCGCCGCCCTAACCATGGTAGGCTGTAAAATTGGCTTCCTATTTTTACGATCGTTGTTACATAAGAAAGTTGTGCTGCAGGCGAGGACATCGCCTCTTAATCCTTGTTTACTACCCACGTCTTTATGCCTAGGATCTATGTGTAAAAACAAGACAGTCTACTGTAACAGTGCAGCATCACAGTCTTTAGCTAAAAGAATTAGCACAGCCCTAACTCTGCCAGGCTGTAAGCTGGCCCCAGGGCCTTGTTCGCTCGCCACTTTGGCTTTTGGTAAATATCATCCTAGCCAACCGGACATGATCACATGCGTCCCCAGAACTATGTGATGCCGCAACTAGGCTCTTGGGCACCTCTTAGGTGTGACATCAGGGTGTGTAGGATTATCAGGACCCCAAGTCGTCTTTCTACAGGCTCTAGGCCCTGTCTCTATGCCATTCGTGGTTCCCCTACCACTTAATTAATATATGGCTTTGGTACCCCCCTAGAGCTCGACGTATATGGTGCTAAATCACTGTGGCTATATAGGTTTACAGACTAATTATTCGCCTCTAATCTCATCATAGGCTCAACGTATATTGTGCCAATTTACTTGTGTGTGAAAATAAGTTTACTGACTGTAATTTCTTGCCTTTAGTCTCGTAAAGGAACTAAAGGGATGTGTTTAGAACAAATACATATATTTGTTATACACCTGTTCTTTTCATTTACTCATTCATGAAATTATAGACTGGTAAAACAAGCTGCTCTACATTCCCTCAAGACGTCGCCTGAAGGCTGCATGCAATACAGCTACCACTAGGATAGCTTATTAATAATGTTGACTTTACCTATCATCCATGAAGAGTCGTTTGGACTGGTGCAATGTCCCCCCCTAGAATAGTGAACAGCACCTCAGATGTTGATTACCTTCACAATGAAATAAGTCCCTTGTTTGGCTTTCTGCTTCGGCTTGCAAAGGAATGTGGGACCTGGGAAACTGGCTTTCTCAGTCTCGTCAAGCCCTACCCTTATATGTGCGTTAATCCCCAGGAGGACCCCAAGAGAAGGGGGTATACCCTATTCGTGGATAGTTCCACCATTGTTCTAACTATCACCTCAGCAGACACCAATGTACTGCAAGTGCCTGGAGGACATTGATAAATAACCCCAGGAATGAACACCAAAAGGGGTATATGTAGCCCGGGCATCATGGCAATTAAGGAATGTGTTTAGCGCCCGCACCCGGGTGATCTAAGGAAACTTGTAATCACAGTGCCAAAGTTACCAACATGGTACACAATGAAACAGCCCCATGCCGTGATATAACACGTTTAACCACTGCAGAAAAGTGGTAACACGGTGAAAACTAAAGCACCAGCCTCGCTCCCAATTTAGCACTGAACTCCTGGCCGGTGCGTGCAGCGACTTGGCCCACAATTACCGTGCACTATTCCCAACTCTGGAGTGTCACAGTCCGGGTGTGCCCCCTACGCATGTGCAACTATGCTCTGTTTACCCCAAACGTGTCACTGTATTTTTAGCGTGTGTACCATATTCACCCATGTGATAGTGCAGATCCCTACATTTCTGTTTGCACGTCCTTGTAATCCGCTCTGAATTCCATGGCACTCCTTCTGCACACTCACCCTCCGTAGGTGAATGCTACATACGCAGACCAGTCAGTAATCCAGAGCAATGTGTCTGGATACCTACAGGTGTACGACCTATTCTATCCTATTGTATTCTATGCGCTTTTATAAAGCGCTTATTTTTCCCGAAGGTGTCAGAGCACTGTACCATAGGACCCGTTACATGAGTAAACTGTTGTAGGAATAGAGCACACAAAGTGTAGCATGAACCGACTGGCCCAAACCAAAGTCAACCAGTCTGACCAATGTTGATGACTCACGAACCTCATGGCGAACAATAGCAGGCCAGCTAATCACACAACACATGCGAAAAGAACATCATTTCACACCCAGCACGCACATGATGTACTCCTTGCCACTTAAAAATTCGCTGCATTCAGTAATGCCTAATGTTCATAAGAGAAGAGAAAGTTGGATGCTCATGAGATAATCCTATGATGCACCCAACCTAGGAATGAACCATCCAAAGTGCAAAACGGAAAGATAGATAATTACTGCTTTCCCATATGCCCCTGTCCTAAGGACCTAAGCCATAGGCATGTACCGCATGTGGCCATCACCTACCCTTCAACCCCTGTAGTATCGCCAATCTATGTAACTCTGGGTGTCCAACAAGAAGCCAACACCAGAAGAAAACAAAGCAATATGGGCGCCACTGCCATTTATGAAGGAGGTGAAGCATGTGAAGGAACTTTAATTCTGGAACCATATCGTGAGTTTTGAAAAGGATGACCGGCTGAGGAGAGCCTCAGAAGGACGTAAGGAATAGGACACGGGAGGAGAGGAGTTAATGCAAAATCGGTAAGTAATCCAGGCCTTCTTTACTGAATGCGGAAACCTTAAGCGAAATATCTAGAGAATATATAAACTATTAATTACACAGAAGGCAAGTTCAATTTACTGTCCACACGGGATTTCGTAAAGCTCTTTCGGGAAGAACACGTAAAATAATGCGAGTATGCAACTTGACATTGGCTATCAGTTTTAAATGCAATGCCTCAACTTCCTATTCAGTTGGCTAGCGGGCAGAGTCTGCCTGAGCTACATTATCACACTAATCCAACCAAGACATTGTCATATGCTCATCTGAAAAAAGGGGGGCCTGATAGCAGCTGCACCGGTAAGCAAGAGTTGACAATGAGCGCCCCGTAATTCGCAGTGTCGGCCAAGAATGGAATCCTCGAGTTTGTCAATAATAAATGGGACTTCACATCTTGTAAAGCGGACGTGGCAGGTAATGGAAAAGTGTGAGTATACATGCAAGATGTAAGGTCCCTCCGTTCTCACATGTGCCACATCGGAGACTGGCCAACAATTGCTTCCTTTCACCACACGCAGTAGCGCTTACCTAGATTTTCTTGCTATAGAGCAATCTCGCCAGACCAAACACGTGGGCTGCCAGGTGTAGACGGCATGTCATTTGCTTTATATTATTAACTAACGTGCCACGCTATGGCCAGTGAGCTAAACAATCAATTTAGAAAACACTGTTCAGCGCATGCTATACAATAGCGCACCAAAGTGTGGGCGGTGCGTCACTGCACAACTCCCGTGGATGCATGGACCCGGGCCACCGACCAACCCCACCGCTTATCCATGAAACACACATTTCCCAACTAACAAACCCAGCATGCTAGGCCATCGACAACGACTCCCATAGTCCAATGCTGTCCACTTCCTCAAAGTCACGGCCATGGGCCCCAAGCACATCGATGCAAGAGAAACTGTTCTGCGCTTGCCAGCCTACAACGCTTGTTGTTTACTGCAACAACATCACTCACCCAGATGCATAAACTCGGGCTTTAGAACAATGCACCGCCCTAAGTGCGCGAGCAGCTCACCAACGAACGCGCGCCATTTCTACTGCAACACATCATGTATCCCAGATGCATAAACTCGGGCTACCCTCTTTCAAAGCTCCATTGCTTCCCCCACTTGCAGAGGGCATCACAGTTTTACTTTGAAACAACACCATACCACAGTTTTCACTTTTCAACAACCTTTCCCTTCCCAGTAGTCACCGCTGATGCTAGCCAATTGCATCTGTAACCCTGTTAATGCAAAATCGGTAAGTACTTGCATGCCATGTTCCTCTATAATGCCAAACTGCTTCTGCAATGCAGAAATTCGACGCAGGAGCGCGAATCTGACCCGAAACCAGGCATCAGAGCGCCCGTATGAGTAGCAAATGGACACATGCACCCTCTGTTAGGCAAGGGGACATCAAGTCATCTGCCCAGAATCGTAGAATGTCAATTTCCCAAAATTCGGGCTCAGTTCCCCGCACCTGAGATCGACTACCCCAGCCTCTAGGCCACATCCCCACCAGGCCCAGGGCACCCTCCTCCCAGCACAACACTGGCCACCGCCGTATTAGTTGTGCCCCAGAAGCACGAGCGCATGGACAGAACATCCAATCACAACCCAACATTTCACCTCCAACGATGCCCGCCCACCCCGGCGTATCCTCGGATGTCCGATTCAAGAGAGATGCTGCAAATGCTTCCCCCCTGAACGTTGCAACCACAGTCCAGCAGCGAGAATCACGGCACCCGCCGACCATGAGCTCACCTTTTAGCCCCATCGCCATGCTCACACCCAGTGGCTCTGTGTGACTCCGACGCTGCTCAGCACAGCTCTTCCTTCCTGCGCCGCAAGCCCCGTTCCTGCTGCGGTGCCCGTTCTCCTTCCACTCATGGACCCCATCCTGCGACGCTCCTCCAGTTGCCCAGCTCCGAAGAGGCCGTCCCGAAGCTGTAGTACCTGCAGAAGGGGAACAAAAAGGAAAAACAAAGAAGCCCCGAGCGCGGGGCACACCGTTTCGGCGAGGGAGCGTCCAGGGACAAGGGGGTCTCCTGGGCGCTCCCTATCTCTTTATTCCTGAGGGGCCAGGTGGCCCCTCCTCTAGCCCGCCCCCCCTGACCCGGACCCACTTCCCAGGATCCGGGTCAAGGGGGCCACCAGCCAATCGGCGGTGGGCCGCGCCCCCCAGGGCACGCCCCCACCGCCGAATGGCAACAACGGAGACAGTGGGGGCGACGGTCGCCGCGCCGCCATGCGTGCGGGGGGGCCGAGGGCCCCCCCTTTTCATTTTTACAACGCAAGTCGTTACAATGACTTGAGCTGGAGGGCGCTGGACTTAGGAGTAGCAAGATTTACTATTCCAACACCAGTCTACGTACAGTAGGGAAGGTGTTGGAATAGTAAATCTTACTATTCCTTAGGTTATAGCGCCATCCAGCGCAAGTCGATATAAGTACTTGCGTTGTAACGGTTACGTTGGAACTGCATCGCGGTGTACCCACCGCAATGTAAAGGATGGAATTCTTGGAGTAATGGGATCTATTCTTGCCATAATTCTGGCCCTGTCATAATAGTGACTATTATTGGCATAATATGAATATCATTAGCATGATGATCCGCTTTCATAACATGATGCTAGCCATTCTTGGCACATTGTGGAAATCCTTACCATTACGAACAAAATGCTCTTATTGCCAAAAAGTGGGGTCGGTGCTTAATTTTTAAAGGCATAAGCGCAGGGGCTGAAACTTTTTCTTGTAAGACCCCTGCCAGGACTGCTGGATTCTGGTTTGCCAAATACCACAGCTGACTAGACTTGATGCCACTTCATGCTTCTTCCATCCAACGCCTTACGCTGCATCTCTCTTTATCTCACTCGTACAGGTTTTTTTGCATCCCAGGTTTTTTTCTTTTTAACCCTGTCCTACTTTTCCTTTTTGTTCCTTCTCCCACATCAGCCTTTCTGTCTCGTGCTCTGGTTTAAAGTCCATTAATGAAAAATACATTGTGTTCCCAAAAATGTATACTGATGCCCACCACCTGTAACCACCTGCACAAATCAAGCACTGTGGTAACTGTTAAAGCCATGAGCAATACAAGGCTAAACCTACTGCATTGTAAATGTTTTCTTTATTCCTTCTCTGCGCGTTACACTATACATACATGTATATGAATGCATGTTAGCGTTTTGAGGGCTGTGCATTAATGTATAGGGAAATATGGCTGTTTCAGTGGGGATATCTTTAACGGTGCTGGTTTCAGCTTTTCCTAAGACTGATACCCTTAGTATAATCAGATAAATTAAAACGTAAACTGCAGCGCATAAGGGTTGGTAAAATGAGATCACATCTTTTTGTACACACTGCACACTAAATTGCCACTTTGCATCGTGTCATTTACGAAAACAAAGGCCAATCAAAATATTGTCTTTTGGGATAGGGAGAGAAAATGTAAATATTCTTCTTGGGGTTAGATGGGGGTTATTGGTGGGTGGTAGGTCGGGGGAAGTGCCTAGCGCTTACTACTGCCTCGCATTCCATTGCATAAGACAGCATTCACATCTAGCGATAAAGCCGTGGAGCTATATTATTAACAAATGTATTATTAAAACAGCAATGCTCATTAGACTATCTTTCAAGTGTCAGTACAAAGGCGGAGCAGAGGATGGGGGAAGCATCCTGTCGGGAATAGGACATCTCTTTGAAATGTGATGAAGCACTACTTGTGCCAGACTCCAGAAAAGTGTATCTAGATCGCTGACTCTAGAGGAGAGGGGGCATCAGTCTATGACTTAATCAGAACAGCCTCTTATAATAGAGTATACATCTAAACGTAAAATGTATCTGAATTGCCCCAAAGGTTTTTTTTCTAGTAATATCAAATCCCCACCTTTGTCAATGCCTTTCATTTAACCTATTAACGTCAGTCACACCTCCCAATTTCTGACATGTGCTTCGTAAAACCACCAAAGCCGTGACTTGGCGTGAAATTACGTCACAACAGCATGACCCTACCGGCATGTAAACTGTCCTGCCCCGGCTGCTGGGCGTGGGTTCTGCAGCCTGCTCTGCAGCCCACTCCCTCCCGGAATGAAAGCAGTGATATCTCAGAAAATACACTTGTTCTCCCACAAAAACCAACAAGCCAGGAAGGCTCCTCGCGCGTGACAGCGGGGGCTGCGGCGGTACGTACAACACACAGTATTATTTACCTTTGGTCCGTGATGTGAGAGCTGAATGGTGCAGTAGAGTTGGCTCAACCAAGCGGGGACGGCGGAGGCTGGGCAGACAACTGTTCAGCGGAGGGGGCCCGGGTCTCCTGATGCTGAGCACGCAGCAGCACCAGCCAGTCGTGAGTGGCTGGGAATCTGCTGTCTCACACCGGAGGACCGCTAGAGAGCACAGGCTCAGCCTGACCCAGGCGCCGCCCCTGCCGCTCCCCTCTCCTACACCGATGCCGAGCTGTTCTCCGGCAGACACTGAGATGGACAGAGGCCGGAGCGTTCCCCCAGGACCAGGATGCATTTGGTGCTGGCGAGACGCAGAGATGGACCATGCCAGCCTAAGAGCACCGCGCCCACTCCTCGACAGATGCGGTTTCTTAACTGATCTCCGCTGCTCTAGTCTGGAGGTGCACATGATACCTTGGCGAAGGGTGGCCGTCTCACCCAGGGTCATTGCTGGCACTATTTAGATCCCAGGGCTTTTCAATTACAAATAATTAGGAGCGTTAGTTTAGATAGGTCAATGGAAGCAACGCAAGACTACAGTACCCAGAATGCACTTGTTGCCATAGTAAAGCTCATGACTGGAACCCGTTTCCATGCTATATATTACGGAGTAACGTTTTCACCCTAGCTTGAAATAAACAGACATACTTTTGATGGATTTAATTTAAATAATTATTTTAACGTTTTAAGAGGTAGGCACATTAAACGTTAAGAGATACATTTTAGATTCCCAACTATGTAAACAGGTTGACCATACTGCATCATGCATGCCCCATTCTTTTCCACTAATTACAACATTTTGAGAGAGGGCAACAGTGCATTGTGACCAACACCTTTGCATGTCTGAGAAAGCACCTAGCAGCCTCCAACGAAAGAGCAATAGTGTTGGCATTTGAATATACCCGTATTTAAATGCAGTGTAATTTAGTCAGCTCCGTCGAGTTTAGCAGATCCATGCACAATGAGCTGCTTCAGTCCATGTTTTGTCTTTAAATTCTGGGACTTGCATTATTCTTTATTCCATTGTAAAACCAGTACTTCAAGTCAAGATTTCAAAGGAAAAAAACCTGTACTGCCATGTTATACCGTGCTATGTAGATTTTTATAGCACACTAATCGCCCATGAGGGTATCAAGGCCCTTGATGGTGGAATCGCCCATTAGAGTATCAAGGAACTTGATGGTGGACAGACAGGGGCTTGCATGGAATTCATTGAAGGACCACATTTTCAGCTTCCTGCAGAATTTGAGAAGTGACGCAGAGAACTGTAGGTGGTGGGGGAGGTAGTTCCAAGCTATGGAGCAGATGTGTGAGAAGGCGCAAACTCTTGCGCTGGTCATGTGTAGGCGGTGGTTGTGTGCGAGTGAGAGACCGTAAGAGCCGAGGAGCCTGGGGTGCTGAAGGAAGTGGATGCGGGTATTGAGGTAAGCGGGGCCTGTGTTGTGCAGAGCCTTGTAGAGGTGCATGAGGAGTTTGAAGTGGATGCATTTGAATAAGGGGAGCCAATGGAGTTTCTTAAGGTGTGAGGAAGGGTGGGTGTGTCTCGGGAGGTGCAGGCAAGTCTTGTTGCTGTGTTCTGAATGGTTTGACGTCTGACCAGGAACTGTTTATCGATTCTGGTGTAGAGCGCATTGCCGAAGTCTAGTCTTCTTGTTATGAGGGCTTGAGTGACTGTTTTCCTGGTGTTTTCCAGTATCCACTTGAAGATGTTTTGCAGCATCTTCAGCAGGTGGAAGCAGAGGGAGGTAAATGTGTTGACCTATGATGTCATGGCCAGCTTCTCCTCCAAGATGAGTCACAGATTTCTGTCGTGGATGGTAGGGTTAGCGGTGGGTTTGAGGTCCACTGGCCACCAGGTGGAGTCCCATGGGGAGGTTTTGTTTTCAAAGATCATCACTTCAGTATTTTCTGTGACCAGCTCATCACACATGGATGTTAGAAATCGTTTTTTTGATTGGTAGAGGTATGCACCCTGTCCAAGCAGGTTCCACAATCTTAGTCAGGGTAAGTGTAGTACGCACTAAAAGTTTACCTGTGCTCAGCCTCTGGTAGTTTGGCACAGAGCAGTAAGACTGAACTAAAGAGGCAATGTGTAAAATATGTGTACACTCACCCAGTAACACAGGAAAACATCGCAAAAGTACTCCACTTCAGTTTAGAAAAATAGCAAACATTCATCTGAGTAAGACAAGACCAAAATGATAAAAATCCAACATACAAAATCAGTTATGTATTTTGCAAGATTAAATCAAAATGCAGTCCTTAGAAGTGAATTGCTCCAACCGAGTCTATCTGGTCACTCTTGACAGGAGCAAATCGAAAAGTTCAGTCCACCCATGATGGAACGTGAGTCAGATGCAGGAGTCACGAAGACCCAATGACAGTACCTTGTATGCGTTGAAGCTCAGGAATGATGCGTTGAAAAACAGAGGGGATGCTGTCGCTGTCGATGGCGATGCATTGGTTTCAAAGGTAGGCAACGTCATTGATGCATTGATGTCAAGAGCGCAGTGTGTTTTGGGACAAGATGTCGATGTCGAACAGCTGGGCTGTAGGCAATGTGTTGGCACGAAGTCGTGTAGGGCCAGGTATGCGTCAGAGTCAGGACAGTGCATCGCGGACCTCAGCGATGCGGTGTCTGAGACTCACGCAGCAGCTGTGAATCAGAGGCGCTGCATTGTAAGTCGAGGTCGTTGCGTCGCGCAGGCGGAAAACGGTGTCCACAGCTTTGATGCAGGCAGTGGCGATGAGCCGATTTCACAGAGAAATGCGCTGGTTCGGATGGATGCTTTGGTGTTGATGTGTTGTTTTTATTGGTTGCACAACACCAAACACTCACTTCCAAGGGACCAGGACTGAATTCGGCACCACTTAGCAGAGCAGGATTCCCAGCAGAGGAGGCCAGGTGCTGGTAGCAAGATGCAGGTGAAGTCTTTGATATCCCTAAGACTTCAGAGACCGGAGGTAAGCCCTTGGAGAAATCTTAGAGATGCAGGATGTAGAGTCAAGTCCAGTCCTCTCACTCATAGGCAAGAAGCAGCAGACAGCAGGCCAACACAACAAAACAAGCAGCAAAGTGGCAGTCCCTCCTGGCAGCACAACAACTGTTCTTCCTGGTAGAATGTCCTCAGTTCCAGAAGTGTTCTGAGTATATGGTGTCAGAGGTCCAGTACTTACGCCCATTTTAGCCTCTGAACTAGGGCAACTTCAACGAAAGGTATTTATAGAGCACAAAACCCTGCCCTTTCCTGCCCTGGCTCTAGACACACTACAGGGGGATATGCAACTCTTTGTGTGGAGACAAACACAGCCCTATTCAGGTGCAAGTGTCTGCTCCTCCTTGTCACTCAACTCAGGAAGACCCATCTGCCTGGTGATTGGCCATCAGGATCTACAGGGCACACCTCAGCTCCCTTTGTGTGTGACTGTCTAGAGGGAATCAACGATGCCCAGATGGCAACCAACCCAGTCATGTATTCCAGTGATAATCAAAGGCACAGAATGGTTAAAGTAAGAAAATGAGTAAATGTGTGACAATCACTGTTGTAAGTACATGAACCCATTAGATTTGCTTAAAAGACTCCTCACACACCAACCTAGTTGGTGTCATGCTTCATCATTGGGGTCCCAACCGGGTGTCCGAAGGCCCTCTGGTTGTGCTAGAACGCCTGATTACAGCGGAGCTGGTGTGGTGGGATTTGTGTGAAATGTTGAGACCACGGCAGGTTACAAACAGGATAATCGTCTACACCAAAGTGGGACTACAGATGAGACCCCTCCCGAGCCTCGAATCTCTGCCTCACACTTAAACCTAGTGTTTTTATTGACAGAGTGTCTTTGAGTACGCCAACACTACTACCAATCACCTTAGTGCGTGTGTAGGTACTTCACTATTTCACATGTCGATTCCACTTTTGCCACTCACTTTTTCACTCACCCGCTCCTGAAGAAAGACCACTTTATCTACCTTTCGGGTTGAAACATGTAGGCCACGTTAACTAGCAAACTAAGGGTAATAACTCTCTTGTGGTTGCATCACATATTTTTATCCATATCCTGGGCTGCCAATAATAAATTCTGCAGGCATGGATTCTCAGAGATATTTTTAATTCTCAACACTTCACACAAATCACACCACACCAGCTCGCTGTAATCAGGTGGTGTAGCACAACCGAGGGGGCAACCAAGGGGGCATTCAGCCACCCGGTTGGGACCCCAGTGATGAAGGATGACACCAACTAAGTTGTTGTGTGAGGAGTCTTTTAAGCAAACCTAATGGGTTCATGTACTTACCACAACAGTGATTGTCACACATTTACTCAGTGGGTCCGTCCACATTGTTTAGCCTAGTAACGTATTGGGGACAAAGACGTACCCCTATTTCCCTTGCTCTCTCCTTGTTTTTCCATTAAAGTAAGAAAATGACAACTTTCTAAAAGTGGCATTTTCAGACCTGTAATTTAAAAAACAACTTCACTAAAACATGTGTTTTTAAATTGTGAGTCCAGAGACACCAAACTTACTCTTTCTATATTTTCCCAATTGGAAGTTACACTTGTAAAATGTTACAAGGCAGCTCCAGTGCTAACCTATCGAAAAGTTAGGCCTTGCTCTAGTGAGAAACAAATGTAGAAGTTTTTCACTACCAGAACATATAACACTCCAAAGTACATGCCCTACTTTTTAAATACACTGCACCCTGCCCATATCGCTCCCTAGAGCCTACCTTCGGGCTAATAAAAGGGAAGGTTTGGGGTTGGCAAGTAGGTGAAATAACCAGGTCAAATTGGCAGTTTAAAACTGCATCCGCAGGCTCTGCAGTGGCAGGCCTGAGACATGTCTGAAGGGCTACTTCTGTGGGTGCCACATTCAATGCTGCAGGCATACTAGTAGCATTTGATTTTCAGGCCCTACACCAATAACCATTACATTTTAGACACAAAGCAAATGTACCTTAGCAGTGAAAAAGGGAACAGAGTCCTAAAGCCAGCAAAAATGTAGCTTAGCACACACACAAAAACAGAAGGTCAGAAGGCAAACCATGCAAAAAGATAGCCGGTCTAACAATGTGTTTCATTGTGGGTGCTGGAAGTTAAGATCACTGTATTGATGTGTTAGGAGTGGTCCATTTATGAACAACATATCTTTATGAGAACTCAAAAGGGGATGTAACAGTTGCTTGTTCCTGACACCTCTGTGTGCAAGGGTGTAGCTGACATCCACTTAAGCCGGTCTTTGGACAGAACTTACTTTGTCTCTCCGTTGTATTCTCCCTCCTACCCCTTTACTCCACCCCCTTTCTATTTTACACTCCATTTATCCCTCCTCTTTGCTCTTTAATTGTTTTCCCGTTGAGACCTAGCTGTTTGGCTGATGCCCGGTGGAGCTACCCGATAGCTAAAGAGGAGATGGTCTGTGAACTTCCCCATCGGCTGTCACCTACCCAGCCGGACTTTGGGCATACTCTCCTTTGTCTCTCCATCCTATCTACCTCCTTCCCCTTTACCCCACCCCCTTACCCTTCTAAGCTCCATTTATTTAGTCTTCTACTCTCTTGAAATGTGTTTCTAGTAACTGATGTAACGTGTAACTGATGTAATTTTGTAATTTCTGTGGAACCTTATGTAGAGCGCTCTGATACCTCTGGGTCTAGCCATCGCTATATAAAACTCTCAAAATAAATAAAATAAAGGTGCTTAGACAAAAGGGATTCCAAGCTTTGTGAATTTAATGTAGCATCAAAGAATGTTGTAGATACATTCTCACATGATAATTGCTCATAATGCATCTCAAGCTGAAGTTGGAAGTGCATAATGAAGATGAAGTGCAATTACCTCAAGATGATTGCTTCTGGAACTTCCATTAATGCTACTTTTGGTAGGACATATGGTCTAACAAACAGAGCTGCCCAGTTTGGAACTGAGGAACCAGGTTTGATTTCTGGTGTTGTCTAAAAATCCTGTAATTCTGGACAGATCACTTAGTGCCAGATGTAGGTAGCCTAATACCGGTCGGTAATGGCCGAAATTACAGAATTTTGGCCGTTACCGACCGGTATCAGGCTTTTGAGATGTAGGTGGCCAATTTACAGATTCAGTAATTTACGAATCGGTATTTTAAGGAATCGGTAAAATACCGATTCCTTAAAATACCGAATCTGTAAATTACCGAATCTGCAATGTAGGGAGCACTCAAATGAGTGAATTGCATAGTTAAGGATTATGTATTTACCACCAACTAAAAGTAGGTGGTAAATATCGAAAACCTTTGGAAAAGCATTTTTGTGCATTTCCAAAAGTGCTATGTGACAGACATACATGCCCTTAGGGCATGTATGTGTGCCACATATGCACGCATGCACTATTCAGGGGTGCAACAGGGTGTCAATGTGACACCCTGCCACCCTTGAATGTTTTCCCCCATTACCGAATCGGTATTTACCGATTTGGTAATTCCCATTCATTCCTATGGGTCTCCAAGCCCATAGGAATGAATGGAAATTACCAAATCGGTAAATACCAAATCGTACCGATTTGGTAATACTTACAGATTTTTTGACTACATAGCATTTACCGATTCTAAAATACCAAATCGGTAAAATTCGGTATTTTAAAATCGGTAAATTAGGATTACCTAAATCTGGCCCTTAATCTCCAATTGGGAGTGTAAATCGAGGGCACTCAGGACCAGTGGTGGCTCCTCCATGGGGGCGTTTGGGCGCCGCCCCACTGCTTTCTCGCCATGCGAAAAGGCAGAAACAAATAGTAGAATAACTACCATTGTTTCTGCCTTCTCGCACGGCGAGAAAGCAGAAGTTCCTGGTTGAGAGAGTGGGCGGCGTTACTCGAGGGAAGGGGGGAGTGGCTTCCCCACTGTTGTTAATACTGTCTGTTTGGGCAGCCTGAGAGGCTGGCCAAACAGACAGTATTAACTGTATTACCAACAGTGGGCAAGCCGCTCCCCCCTGCCCTCGAGTAACACCTCCCACTCTCCCTGTTCTCTATATGCTGCAGCATACAGAGAGAAATGACGTGGTTGGGGCAGCCGGCTGCACCAATCACAGCGCTGTGCTGTGGTGGAGGGGAGGGAGGCTGCCTGCCCTGCAGCCTTCCTGCGTGACGACGAGCACCATGGGAATTCAAAAGAACAGGACGGCGGGAGTCGGGAGTCTGGAGTCTCGGAGTAGGAACTTGAAGGCGGGAAGGTAAGGTAAGTTAAGTTTATTGACTTTTATTATTTTATTTATCCCGCTTCCCCCCATCCCTCCCCTCCGCAGCACGACAACACCATTTCCTCCCCCCCACCCGTAATGCCGGCCGCGACTGGGTCTCAGTGACCTTCCTTGGCATTGTGCTTCGGTAAAAGTGCTCTATGCTTTTGGCTCCACAACGGCAGTTTTAGAGCTGTTTAATTTATGCTACTTGAAAACCTGAGGAGGCCCACAGCACTTCTGGACAATGACGGACAATATTTGAATAAGCCAGGAGAGGTTGCGGAGCCAGAGGATAAGCAACAATGCTCTTGAACCGGTCCTTGGCGTGTCTGTCTTGAATGCGCGCCTATTGAGGGAGCAGGCCACGGAGTCTTCTGTGAAGAGTTCTTTAGCCGCCAAGCTCCGAGCTAATCCGCACTTTGGGCTCCCACAATTTCTCCAAACTGATCGGGCTCTGCATTGATAACGTCGAAGCAGCTGAACATCTAGCTGTGCCTGCTTTCAACGTGGCTGCGGGGCCTGGCTTTCCGCTTTGCCCTGCTGGGCCCGTGAAAGACGGTCACGGGAGTGTTTGCCCTTTCAAACGCTCGCCATTGATTTGGCTGCGCGTGTTTTTGTGCAACACACAGCCTGAGATTTGCATTGTGAAGAGGGCTCCCATTGACTCTCGCCTGGTGCACCAACTGCTGAACCGCACAGTAACCGTCAGGAGATGCAGCAAACTAAGACAATGCGCCACGGAAGTGAAGCTGGCTCGGGGATTTAGATGTTTTTGGTGTGAGTCTGAATGAGAATTTGTTTCAATATCTTTTACAGAGTGCCATGCGTGGGAGTAGCGCAAAATGAGAGGGCATCTTTATTTTCCCCGGCTGGCCACCAGACACCAGTAATCTCGGAGCACCTGCACCCTTCGCAACGCATAAAAGAGCTCTGCATATGGCTCACAGACAGCATAACTATTGAAGGCTGCAGAGTCTTGGGAAGCTAAGAGATTGTATTATATGAATGCTTGGGCAGGTGCTTTCTTGGCATTTGTCCAAATCAGTGAACCCTTGATTGTCGCAACCAATGCTCTGTAAATTGCTGGTTTTATTGTTGGGAAGTCATAAATTATGAGCTGGATGTCTTCGTACCTGGTCAATGCCGCCTGCTGGAGTGTGTAGACTAGAGTGAAAATAAAGAGGGGAAAGGCGAAAGCTGGTCTGAGGTGACATTCACATTTGGAGCAATTAAGTTGCTTTTTGTGAGCTTTTAAGCCTTTTAATTGCTAATTGGTGATCTGACAGTCAAAGTGTTTATTTACAGCTGCCAAGTCTTCAGATTGCTTACGTGTGACAGTTCGAGTTTTGGTGTACTAATGTCCACTTGTATAAGTGGCTCACTACAGAAACTGTTGAATGTTTTTAATGCAGTAAGATATGGGTCAGTTCTGATATGCTTAAATATTTTAACAGCACACGTTCACAATTGCTATATAAACTTTCTTCCATTCTCAAATTTGCTTTCAAATGTACTATTTGCCACTGTTTTCTTCAAACTTTTCTCTGGGGAAGAACCCCCCAAACACCCTTTCTGTTGGTTGGGCTTCTGTGCTTCGCACGCTAGCGACATAACACTTATACACAGCTTTTACGCCCTACCACTTTCAAATGTCACCAGCCGCCACTACTCAGGACAATCCTGATGCTGCTCTCATGGAAAGAGAGCAGCATCAGAATTGGGCGCAGGTCAGGCTGAGAGCCTGTGCCTGCAGTGTAGCCAGAAGAGGGACACTGAGGCAATGCAGCAGGATTCAGGGACGTTTTTTTTTTATAATTCTTTTTTGTTCACTATCCCTCCCCCGCTACACCACTTTCCCCAGACACTAGCCGCGACCATGTGAGTGTCTGTGAGTGTCTCTGTCCATCTGTCTCAGTGTGCACTTATGTATAGATATATTCTCAATGTCTCCTCCCAGTAAAGCTACCTGTGCCTGCAATATGACCTGTATCTTTGAGCCTCAACCTGAATACGAAGCTGTGCCTGCTCCATCTTGGGCAGGATCATGTAAACGTAATGGAAAGTTGCTGTCACAATGTACAGATATTATTCGAAGGGGGAGCACAACATATGAGCCAGAGCTTCTGCTTTGTAGCTGCCTCCATCTATAACTGTCACAGTCAAGAAAGGCTGCTAATAGCTGGGGCACGGCTGCACTGAACTGCCTTCCATGAAACCATGACCTAGCACAGCAAAGCCTCAGTGTGAATGGCATACAAAATGAACCCACGGGGCACACATGAGAAGAACAGCACAGTGGGAAGGATGAAGCAGCAGGTACTGCACACAAAATTAAACTGCTGTATCTGTATGAGAGAAGCAATCTAGCGGACAGCGGGCTGAGGAAACCAGGGTGCACACAAATTGAAATCATGGAGCACAGGAGTCAATAATAATAATAAAAAACAGCCCACTAGCAAAGAGCATGAAAGGCACATACCAGGTAGGTAGAGAAGAAAGGGGAAAGCGAGTGCCAACCAGAGAGTGCAATGCAGGAGTTAGTAGGAGAGGGACTATTACAAACAAGCAGAGTGTGATAGCTAGAGGAATGGAAAGCAATGGGCACCTAGTTGGGAGAATAGAAACACTAAACGTAGTCCATGGCATCATCAATGGAGTCTACACACTATAGCAAGGGTTAAAGAGCTATGCTCCATGAGAGGGAGAAATGCAGAATGAGGAAAGCCTCCTAAAAAAACAGGAAACTGAGATTGCCAGGGAACCCAACCAGTCACGAGCTCTGTGGAGTATTGAACATAATGCTACCTACAATGACCAGCAAAATGTGTCCATAGAGAGACCACAGGAAAGTGTAATTAAAAAAAAATTGATTAGTATTTTGGAGTGGGCAACCCCTTACAGTCACTAGATTAACCTGATCTCAACCCCCTATAGCTATGGCACAAAGCAGACAGGTTAAATGTATGGCAATGTGTAAAGTATTTGTACAGTACCAAAACAGTAATAAAGTCAAAACACAAAGGAAACAAAATCCTAAAACAAATTAGAGTAAAAATGAATACACAAAATGATACCAAAATATCAAAAATCTAATCAGGGTATCAGATATATGAATTTTTAAAGTTTTAAGTAGAAATACTGCTAATAAGTTCTAAGCGTCAATGATAGTCTATGTTTGAAGTAGCTAGGGGCCTACGCATGATTTCAGGCTGACCGCGATGGAGCTCAAGTTGCATTCACCAAGCTGGTTTGTCCTGGTCAAAGTTTTACATTCTGACTCAGTCTTTTAAATCTGAACTATTCAGGGCCTTTTGAGGCAGCTTCTCTGGGTCACATCTTAGGTTTCCTGGACCTCACGGGCAGCTCTTAGGGTCCAGGAACATTCCAGCAGATGCTGCCAAAAAGATCCAGTTGCTATGGTCAGATGAATACTCCAAGGAAAAGGCCTCTTGCAGTCTGTTGTGCCCTTGTGGCTATACAGGTGGCCAGCCAACTGACCCCTGGAGTCCACTTCTTTGTTCAGGGTGCAAGAGGGAGCAGGTCTGGACTGACTCTCCACAAGTCAGACAGTAGCTCCAGTCATCTTCTTTTCTTACGCAGGCCAGAAAGTGTTCTGATGGGGTGCCTTGGAATGCCACATTTATGCCTGGCACCAGCTTGTGGGCGGAGATTATTCTTAGATGGTTCCTAACCAATGGGGTAAAAGTTGCCAGGGGCAACTGTACCCACTTTTCAGATGTTCTTGTTTGCCCTGCAAATAACTCCATAATGCCATGTGCCAGGGCATTTTCAAGACAGCGAAAAGCTTCAGCCAATCTAAACTTGGGGTGAGAGAGTTGTGGGTGTTTAGGGAGTGCACTAAAGTAATCACTAGCATCCTCCAAGCTCTAAAGCTAAAACCCAGTTTGAATTTGCTCTGGTACCCATAACAAATGGAAAGAAAGAAGTCTGATAGGACAAAGGGAGGGTCCTATATCACCTAGACAGGGGGGATGTACGTTGTTACAACGCATGCTTTTAGCACGCATGCTGTAACAACGCAGTTTTTATAACGCATTCTTTTACAACGCATAACAGAAAGGGGTGTTGGATAGTGAATATTTTAATTTACTATTCCAACACCAGTCCCCGTTGACACTAGGGAAGGTGTTGGATAGTAAATTAAAAGTATTCCCTATCCTTGAGCGCCCCCCAGAGTCATGCGTTGTAATAGAATGCGATTTAAAAACCGCATTGTAATAGCACTGCGTGCTAAAAGTTGCGTCGTAAACTACGTTCCCCAGACAGGGGTTACACAAGATATGTCCTGGGATACAGTTTTCATCTTTTTAAGTGCATTAAAGCATTGCTTGTGGCTCAAACAGACCTGTCAGGCAGGATTTGACACAGTGGTGTCAACCCAGATGCCCACAGCCCCCACCCTGAAGACTTAAGAGCTCGTATGAGTCATTCATGCCCATTCAGGGCAAACTATTGTCTAGCCAATGGGAGGAATTTCACACCTCATTGAAGACTTATTACAGGCTGGGAGTTGACAGATGCTAATGTTAATTATCTTTCTGAAAACTCAGGCAGGTAAAGAGTAACTTTCTAAAAGTTACTTTCTCCTAATATTTGTTAAAAAAACGGAGTTTTGCCATTGAACTGAATTTTTAATAACTATTAAAAATAGTGGTTTAATTATTTTTCTAGCTGGTCCCTTTTCTTGAATTATCACTATTAGCATTTTAAACTGCACTCTGGTTTTCTTCATAGAACAGCTAGGCCTGTGTAGGAAATTGGGTTACTGGTTGAGGTGGGTGAAACCCTGCTCAAGCAAAAACCACAATACTTGTCAGGGTGAAACCAGAAGCAAACCCTAAATTAACCTATACTCAACCCTCTGGTAGGTTGCCACAAAGCAGTCAGGCTTAACTCAGAGGCATTGTATAAAGTATTTGTGCAACACTTCAAACAGTGACACAGTGAAAACACACCACAAAAGTTTCTAATACCAGATTCGAAAAAAAGAATAATTTTTAATAAATAAAGGAAGACCAAAATGACAAAACTCCAATCAGTAGAACGGGAGATATGCAATTTTAAATGTTTTCGAGAAAATAGCCCCAAAAAAGCACAAACTGCCAGACAATTGTGCAACATTTCAAAAAGCACAAAGCGCTAACTGAAGATATCTGGATGTGCCGGACAGGGACAAAGTCACAAGTTCAGGCTGTCCGTGATGGACTGCAAGCCAGCTACAGGGACCCAGTTAGGCCGTCTGAACAAGAGTACCTTAAATCCTGGTAGCAAAGAGTTGCAAGGCCCCATGATGCGCTGCACAGCTGAGGAGATGCACCTGTTTCGAGGAGCTGAGGAAGCTGCAAAGTCCTGCATCGTCTTTGAAAATCCCATTGGCGAGGGCTTGTGATGCAAAGTCTGACATCAAGGACGCGTTGCACAGTCAAGGCGATGCATCGTTTCTGAAGAGCTGTGAGGCTGTGATGGGACAACCTGCTTCATCATCGATGCTGCAGTCGACGAGAGATGTTTAATACAAGGGCCTGCATCAGTGAAGCTATACACAGTAGCAGTTCCAATGCGAGCTGTGATGTTGATGCAGAGTCCTTACACTGGGAGAACACTCGCAGTAGAAGCAATGCACCGGTTCTGCTCGGGATTGCGCTGTGCAGCAGCGGTGATGCATCAGTTCTGACGGAGCACCTTTAGGCCCACTTCCAAGGGTCAAGGACTGCTGTGGCACCAATTGGCAGCGTAGGACTCACAGATGGTAGACTCTAGGTGTTTGTTTCAAGGTTGTTAGAGCCTTCTGTCTGCTAGACTGTAGTCAGAAGGCCAGCCAAATAGCTTTTGGAGTCACTTTGGGGTTCTTAATACAACAGATGTGGAACCAGTCCTTCTCACCCCGGCAAGAGGGCAGCAGCTAGCATGTCAGCATAGGTGGGGTGCAGTCCTTCAGAGCAGCATTCCAGCAGAGTGACAGTCCTTTCCGTATCACAAAAGTTTTCCCTGGAACAGTATTCATAGTGTACTGAAGGGTTGGTGTCTGAGGTCCAATATTTTTACCTTGCTCTGCCTTTGAAGTGGGAGAAGCTTCTAGAAGTTTCTTTTTGAAGTCCACAGGCATACTGCCTTCCCTGTCCTGGCTCCAGATTAGCTACAGTGGGTGTGTAGCCCTTTATGTGGAGGCAGGATACAGGCTATATAGGTGTAAGTAGGGCTGTTCCCAGCTCTGCCCTCCTATCCTGACAGGGATGGTCCATCCAGGCACACCTATGCTCTCTATTGTGCGTGTCTGTCTTTGAGGAATACACAAAGCCCAACTGCCAGCTACTCCAGTCATGTGACCCAGAGACAGGTTGCAGACACTAAATGGATAAGGCTGGAAAAGTCCAGCTTTCTAAAAGAACAATTTTCAAAATTGTAATTTATAATCCAACTTTACCATAAAACTGGATTTTCCATTACAATCCCAAAGACACCAAACATGAACTGGTTACCTGTTCCCGTTTGGAAGTTACAGCTTATTAAATATAATAAGGTAACTCTAATGTTAGGCCTTGTAGTAGTATCCCATGTGAAACTAAAATATACATGTCAAACCTTTTAAATACACTGCACCCTGCTCTCTAGGCTGTCCAATGGCTTACTGTAGGGGTGACATATGTATTAAAAAGTTGGGCATGGTAAAATGGTTATTTTGCCAGGTTGAAGTGGCAGTTTAAAATTGCACACACAGGTTGCAATGGCGGACTGGAGATCTATTTAAAGGGCTGATTAAGTGGGTGGCACAATAAGTGCTGCAGACCCACTTGAACCAGTGATTTACAGGCCCTGGGCACATGTAGTAACACTTTACTGGGGACTTATAAGTACATTAAAAAGGCCAATTGAGGGTAAGCCAATGGTATCATGTTTTAAGGAGTGAGCACTTGCGCTTTAGAACTGGTTAGCAGTGGTAAAGTGCACAAAGATCTAAGGCCAGCAAAAACGAAATCATCAAAAATAGAGGAGGAAGGCAAAACGTTTGGGGGAAGACCACCCTAAGGCCTATTCAGGATTTGATGCTGCAGAAAGAAACTTTGCGGGAGCTGCAGCCATTTCCTAACTACACCCAGTCATGTGGCTCAGGAACAGTCTGCAGGCAACAAATAGCTAGGGTAGGAAAATGCCAACTTTCTAAACGGTCAATTTATGACTTAAAATCCAACTTTATCATTAAAGAGGATTTTAATGATAATTTCTCAGACACCAAACATGAAATCTTGACCTGTTCCCAATCAAAAGTTGGCACTTTTTATATGTTATAAGGCAACCAAATGTTGCCTATGGGTGAGGTAGGCCTCACAGTAGTGAAAAACAAATGTAGGAGTTTTTCACTATCAGGACATGTAAAACTTAAAAGTACATAACCAAACTTTTAATAACAATACACCCTGTCCTATGGACTACTTAGAGCCTAGGTGACTTATATAATTAAACTGGAGTTTAAGGCAAGGCAAGGGGGTTTAAATGCCAAGTCGACAGGACTGTGTGACACTGCATTCAGGCAGCAATTCTAGACATGGGACATGTTTTAAGAGGCTACTTAAGTGGATGAGACGATAAGTGCTACGGGCCCACTAATAGCATTTCATTTACAGAGGCTGTGTGTGTGGTATATCACTTTATAAGGAACGTTAATTACGTTAAAACGTAATTTAATATGACACTCAGTTGTAAGCAATTTTACCATTTTAAAGGAGACTACACAAACACTTTAGCACTGGTTAGTAGTGGTTAGTAGTGGTAAAGTGCCAGAACATAGCTTTTTGAGCCTCGTCAGTGTGGGCACGTGGTAAACACATGGTCATATTTATTTTCATCCTGTCCCACTCTGCCTTGTCGATTATGAGTCCTACATGGGATAACTTACTAATATTTCAAACTGATTTCTGTACCTGTAGAAAAAAGGGTTAGCTTGATGTGTCGCACTGCACGTTTGCACTACAACAGTAAAGCTGCACAGGGTATGCCTGTAGCCATGTTTGCACTGCCACTGTAGTGGATGACATAATAGGCGCTGCAGTCCACTAGTGGTATTTAACTTCCAGGCCCTGTGTGCACATTCTACACCATATACTAGGGTCTTGCAGGCAAGTTAAATATGAAAGTCAAGATTAGGCCAATTTAGCCATGTTTAGACGGTGAGTACAGGCACTTTACGGCTCGTTAGCAGGTGTAAAGTGCAGAGAGTTCTAAAGCCATCAAAAATCGGGTCCAGAAAAAAGTTAAAAATATGGAGTGACGACGAAGAACAGGCAGATTTCCTACAGTAATGTAATCTTGTTCTCATGTACAAAACTCTAATGCCCTTCGGTGATGTTTGAGTTGTAAAAAACTGCATAAAATAACATTTTAAAAAGTTAAGAACATGGACATTATGAGCAGCAGCGCTCTAACACTCTTTTAGAGATTTCAGTTTATGAAACTGACATAAATAGTGTTCTCTTGGCTAATGTCATCCCTAAATAATGGTAACTAAATGGCAGTGTGCTGTGACATCATTACACTTATCTTGAGGTGCTATAAGCACCATCAGGAAAATTGTGACAATAATGATATTCTAAACTAGTTATTAAGACGATCTGGATTTGATCTCCAAGACACAATGATGAAAAGACACTATGCAAGACAACCAAGTTATATTTGGAAAAAAAGAAGAATTGGTAGATAAGGCTGACAACCTTTGTGAAGGCCACACTGCAGTACAGCGGCAGCAGGCAATTGCGCAGACCAGTTTAATAAAAATGTAAATTGGAAAAGGTGAGAAATGTGGAACAAGAGTTGAAAAGGTTTGAGGAGACACACTCCCTCAGGAATGGACTACTCACAATGAGGCAAGGAGCTAAATATGTCTAAACATTGAGTGAGGGAAGATGCTTTTAGATCCCTGGGAATCAATCTCTTGCTAACCTCAGAATCCTTTCAGGACACAAATATGAGACTTACCCTAGAAAGACTCAAAGAGAAGACATTGCACTGGTGTACATTATTGCTGTCACTCCTGGGAGAGCAACCCTCTTCAAAATAATCTCTATTCCATGCCTACTCTATGTAACACAAAATACCTCATTGTCCGTCGCAAACCCGCAGGGCAATGGCCCTCCCACCCTCCTACTCTTACTAACCCCTCTATTCTTACATCATGGAACACCGCAAGTCAGCGCTGACCAACTCCTCCCTCTGAAACCTCAAAATACAGCCTTTGACCTATCCAGGGCACATGGAGACCCCTCCTCCCCGCCAGAACTCCCCACTCAACATTCACCTCACTCATAGCATTCAGACCTGGTGGCGCGCCTGGACGATATATCTCTCCAGTTGCACCCTCTCACCATCGAACTTCATGATCTAAAAGCCTTCTTGATTGAACACCTCCCCCTGAACAGTTCCCTCCTCTCCAGTGCAAGTTGCCCAGAGCACCTGCTAGTGACAGAACTCACTGATGTCCGCCTCCCCTCCTTTCCTTCTTTAAAACCATACCCCTACCTAACCCTCCCTCCGGCCCCAGAAGAGCAAAGACTTATCTTGCGTCTAATGATATCAATGACTTACTCATTTCTTACTCACTTATCTTAGACACCAACAAGATTACTGAGGGACAAATTCAAGCTATTCACGCTAACCCGTACAGAGAACCCCCTCACAACCCTAGAGGCTTAAATATTGACAACCTTATGGAGGGAACATCATACAGTCTCCTCCCCCTCATACACTGGTCCAGCCTAAATGCGTACTACTTAACTGCAGGTCAGCCAGCAAACACGCCTCTGACATATTCGACCTCATCCAACACAATGAGATAGACATCATCATCCTCACTGAAACGTGGATCAATCCCGCTTCCACTCCCTTCCTAGACCTCCTAGTGCCTCCTACCCATGACATAATCAGTTTAGACAGAGCTTTGAATACTGGTGGTGGCCTAGCTTGTATACATTGGAGCACACTATTGGTCTCCCACTCGGATTCCTCTACGCCATCCTCATGTGAATACCTCTGTCTCAATATCTTTAGTAACAACCTTCCGGTTTGCAAACTACTCACATTTTATCACCCACCTGTTAATCTCAAAATCATCTTCAGAATCTTTGGCTGAAAAATAGGCATTTTCTTTTGTTCCTAAATATGCCAGTGGGTTGTATAGCTCTTCATCGAGCAATTAATGGAAATCATCTCTGGCAATGTTGATTCCGCTATGGCCCAAATCTTCCTCGGTTATTTCAACCTTCACTGGTCCAACTTCAATGACCAAGATGTTACATTCCTGAAATACTTCTTAAATGATCACAAACTGATTCAACATTGTGACCAGCAAAACCCATAATAAAGGAGAAATTCTGGAACTCATCATCACCAAAGGTCACACCATCACACTGGACACCATTACCCCGTGTGATTGGTCCGATCATGACAGCATCTTCTTTTTTTATCAACATGGTAGTCTCTCTGAGGAAGGCTCAACCAACAAAATCAAAGATTTGGAAAAGGGACCTCAGAAATATCAATACAGCCGATCTAGCAACCCACTGTATATCTGCCCTCTCTCCACAAGCTGACAGGACTGAGGTACATGCACTCACTAACTTCTACAACTCTACTATCACTAGCATCATAGGTTCCATTGCTCCACTCCAACAAAAAAACGCCCCAACTAAAATTTCCAAACCATGGTTCAACGACAGCTTAAACACGGAGTGCCGCAACCTTAGGGAAATCAAACAATCCTGGAAATCGAATCCATCCTTTGACCAACTAATAATCCTTAGAACAATAAGGAGCTCCTATAACAAACAAATCAAGATTGCTAAGGCTGACTGCTTCAGATCCCAACTTAATCAAGCTTCTTATCGCCCAAGAAACTTTTTGTGTTGGTGAAACAACAATCGGTGGAAACACCACCTTCATGCAATGATCTAGCCGCCTTCTTTATTGAGAACTCAGACTCATCAATATTGATCTTGACTCCAAGATGGCGCTTTTGCTATCGGGGGGTCTGCACCCCCTCTGCCTTATCAGAGAAGATCGAACCGACCAGCCTGAGCACCAAGAACAATGCCTCATGTGGCACCTTTACTCCCCTCAGCGAAAGAGACACCAACAGATTCTTCAGAGTATCAACCCATCAAATATTTTTAGCAACCCGTTACCACTGTCCATCTTCAAAGAACTGAAGGATGTCATCACCCCCATGTGGACAAAGATTGCCAATGTGTCTCTCTCACAAGGTACGATTCCGATTGCCTAAAAGCTGCTCAGGTAACACCTATCCTAAAACAGCCTAAAGCAGATAGTACGGACCTCAACAACTTCCGCCCTATCTCTAACATCCTCACCCTAGCCAAACTCCTAGAAAAATGCATCCAATCTCAACTCTGCCCATATCGAGAATTTCCATCTCCTATGACCAACACCCATATGGCTTCCGGAGTTGCCACAGTACCGAATCGGCTCTCACTCATGTTATGGATGACAATTTTTTAAAATACTCAACCAAAAGGAATCCTGCCTCCTTATCCTCCTTGACCTTTCCTCAGCGTTTGACAGTGTTAATCATGACAACCTCCTATCCATTTTGAAGCACAGGATGGGCCTTTCTGGTTCGGCGCTGCAATGGTTCTTGTCCTTCTTCCACCACAGATCCCAATGAGTTAAGGCGAAACACTCTCTCTCCCAGCCACCACTAGTATCCATGGAGGTCACCCAAGGGTCTGCTCTATCCCCCATACTCTTCAATTTGTTCCTGAAACTTTTAGCTAATGCACTAAATTCCGTGGACATTCTCTTCCATAAGTATGCGGATGATACGCAACTCTATCTGAAAATCTCCTCCCCGAATAACCTCATATCACTCAACTCTACCCTAATAAATACTCAAAACTGGTTAACTGAGAACCACCTCTTGCTCAACACCTCCAAAACAGAATTTCTTCTCATTTCTCACCCGAATCACATCCCCAAGATAGACATTTGAATGAACCACCTCACTGCCTTCAACTGCTCCCCCCTCATTGTTGACTTAGCCAAATCTCTCTGACTCACCCTAGACATGCATTGGAACATGAAAACTCATATCAGAAATGTGTGCAAGGGAGCTAATCACCTAATGTAGATACTCAGGAATCTCAAACCTTTCCTCCCACAAGCTGACTCCAAGCAAGTGCTCCAAGTGTTTGTTTTAGAATTTTTTTAATCCTCATTTGCCAACTCGCCACCCAGTTTACTAACTATTCCGCCTGCTGTTATTTTTATATCTCATAAGCTAGTATATTGAGGAAGAGACATCGGGGTCACCTCCACAGAGTCCGGCCAGCGCATTATCCGAGCCCTTGATGCCGTTTGACCCATCCGGTGTGCCCATCTAGTCCTCATTCCTGGAGCGTGAGTGTCAACCCAAATACTAGCGAGAAAGGCGTGGGGCTTAATCATAGGATTGATCTTGCTTTGTTCAATGGACAATTCAAGAATTTTTCCCTCACATACCAGTCACCCAAAATGTAACCAGTCACCCAAAATGTAAAAGAAACGGTCCCCAGAATGCTGGTTTTTTCCTGGTGTGATTCAACATATCTAATTTAGCTGTATATCTCATTGATAATATTCAGTCTAAAACATTTGGAGAGAGGGAGGAGACCCATAACTTACAAAGTTCTCTACGTGCCAGTAATATGGAATAAAAAATCAATTTCACATTATCATTAATTCTGTCTTCCTCTGGGTCAATCCTCCCAGTAATTATAAGTTCGGGGCTTACCTCTATTTGTAGATTCAGAGCTTGAGATAGACAGTTACTCACATCTTGCCAGAAGATAAACATATGGAGGTCGTCGGCGTTGGGGGTCTTACATTTGGCGCACTCCACCACTCCACTTGATTTGAGTTTCGTCATTCTGCGTGGAGTCCAGTAAGCCCTGTGGATTGTGAACAGAAGGTTTCTCCTTAAATTCGCAGGTTTAACCAATCTGTATAGTAAAGCCATAGATACTTGCCATTGGTTTTCTGTTGCAATCTTTGGCAAGCTTTGCTTCCACAGGACCTCCGGAAGTAAGAAAGGGCCATCTTCCATCTCCAACATTGACCAATACCACAAGGCCACCTCCTTCTTAAAAGACCCTTCCATCGCCAATTTTTCCTCAAAGTCATTCTGTGTTCCAATTCGACATTCAACGCCCTTCGCCCAGCTCTGAATCTGTAAGTATTTATACCTTGAGAAGACTTGCCCCCACCTTTGTTGGCATTCACTCCATGCCAACAAATTGCCCTCCTGAAACAAATCCTTCCATCTCTGAACTGAGCACTCTCTCTTTAATGGAGTTGCCAATGAATCCTTTGTCCAAGGCGGAGACCCTGGTGAGTCCCATATTGGAGCCATACAACTCAAATATGGTATCTTTAAAGATTTCCTGATCTTGTACCACATCTCCGCCAAATCATATAGAACTTTCAGCCTAATCTTTTTAAAGAACTTAGGATCTGAAAACTTATACAAAAAACCAAAATCTGTATAGCCACCATTCTTCAACATCACACCAAATAAATCACCAATTCGTGACTGAAAGCAGGTACCCAATAGCATCCTACAATTTTTCAATCCAAAAGCCCATGCATAAAATTGCAGGTCCGGGGCAGCCAACCCTCCTTTACAAAGCCTCCTTCTTATTTTCTTCCATGACAGTCGTGACCCCTTTGATGCCCAAATAAAAGAAGCTATCTCGCTCTGAAGTTTGACTAACCACTCCTTTCGAAATCCAAGCGGAATAACCTCAAACAGAAAAGTTACCTTTGGCAGGATCATCATCTTCACTAAATTAGTTCTGCCATATAATGACAAGGGTAGATTCATCCATCCTTTAAGCATGGCCGAAACTTCTTGTTTAACTCTGAAGAAGTTTGTTTTTGCCAAATCCGCAATCTTATGTGTAACCCTCACCCCCAGGTATCTCATATCCACCTTAGTGACTAACCCCTCTGTGGGTAAGTTCCACGCCATAATCTCAGTTTTTTCTTGGTTGATCTTATAACCCGAGACAGCTCCAAAGTCTTTAGTAATACCTGTCAGGGCATCCAAAGAGCCATGCAAATTTGAAGAAAGAATAACAATATCATCTGCATAAAGGCCTATTTTTTTTTACCAATTTGCCACCCCAAAAGGCAGAATCATGTTTGAGCTCCTTATTTTGCAAGCCAGTGGTTCTATATATAAGTTAAACAAGAGAGGTGACAAAGGACACCCTTGTCTCGTACCGCGCATAATTTGCACGGGTGGAGTTAATAATCCATTAACCAGAACTCTGGATGTCGGAGAGTCATAGAGAGAAAAAATAGAGTCAGTAAACCTCTTTCCCAAATTAAAGTGTTGTAGGAGAGATTTTAAGAAAACGAAATTAACTCGATCAAAAGCCTTGGCGGCATCTAAAGCGATTACCGCCAAGGGAAGATCATTTGTGACTGCCATATCTATACTGCCAATAAGAGCAAAAGTTAGTTCTTTTAAATAACGACCCCTAATGAAGCCTTTTTGATCTTGGTGTATCAGCTTAGGAATCACTAGACTTAACCTATCAGCAAGAATCTTTGTGAAGAGCTTATAATCACAATTTAGGAGTGATATAGGTCTGTACGAGTCTAACGATCTAGGGGATTTGCCAGGTTTAAGTAGCAAAGTAATAATAGCCTCGTTCCATGTACTCGGTATAACTGTTCCACCCATAAAGATTTGATCAAATAAGTTACACAATACAGGAGCCAATTCTTCTACTAGAGTCTTATGGACTTCAAAAGGGAGGCCATCTGGACCTGATGCCTTCCCCCTTTTGCTCTCTTTAATGACCTTAACCACCTCTTCTATCGTAATGTCATTGTTTATCACCACCTTCAGATCTTCCGCCAGGGGCTCCACCTCCTGCAGCCATACCTTAATCTCCTCTAGCCTCGGGTGTAAATCCTCCCTATATGTATCCTCAAAAAAGGTGTGGAAGGCTTCTGCTATCCCTTTACTATCAGTAATCGGAGACCCTGTAGCTGAGGTCTTAACCCCCTTAATTTGATTCCGAAGCAAGTCTTTTTTAGCTTTCCAAGCTAGCAATTTACTGCACCCTTCACCATAGGAGAAATGCGCTAGCTGGCTAGCCTCCCATTTTTCCTTAACTCTTTGTGACAATATAGTTGTTAATTCTAGCTTTAACTCAAACAGTTTATTCTTTACCTCCTCCTCACCCAATATCCCCCCCCCCCCTGAATCTACATCTGCCTCCTCCCATGTGCGGATTTCCATGTCCAAGTCCAACACTTTCCTCCGGTATGATCTTCTCCTCTTGGCGCCCTGTGCTCCCAACCTCCCTCTCAAAAAGGCCTTGCAGGTGTCCCAAACAATTTCCGGTTTAGCCGAGCCCTCATTAACCTAAAAAAATGCTTGTATCTCACTCCTCAAGATACCTACATATTCCGTATCTAAGAGGACTGTCCGATCCATCCTCCAAGTTGAAGTCGAACCCTCCGCTCCTAGTATTAACTTCAAGGTCACAGCTGAATGGTCAGAAAGGTGCACCCCCAAATGCTCCACTTCCGTGACCTCATCCTTCAATCTTTCATCGACCAAAAAATAGTCTATATGGGACTTATGGTTATATTTCTTATTATGGAAAGTATACCCTACCTTCTGCCCTGCTTTTATTCTCCAAATATCACAAAGACCATGCTGAGCAGTGAGAAGTTTTATCCTGGCTGCCATCTTGCTATTTACTACTGCCCTGTTGTTATTTGACTTATCTAGTTTATGATCTAAGACAACATTGAAATCTCCTGCCATGATTATTTTACCAGAGAAATCCAGCAGTTCTGCAGCTAACTCATCCAGAGGGGTTTAATCATCTACATTTGGCCCATAATAACCAACCACTACTAGCTGTTCCCCGGCCACCTTCAATTTCACAATTGCCCATCTTCCTCTCTTGTCCGCCACCTTATCTTCCATAGAAATATTAACTCCCTTTCTAACCAATATTGCGACACCTTTTGTCACTATCTCTTGAGGAGTGTAGAAAGCGTTTGCAATCCACCGTTGAGTGGAAAAGATATCCTTACTCTCACTTGCAGATAAGTGCGTCTCTTGTAAGATTATCACATGTGCTGGGGAATCTTCAAGATACTTCAAAATCAGCTGCCTCCTGGACTTCACTCGCAAACCATTAACATTCCATGTAAGGAACCTTAACTCCACAGGCTTAACCCCATTCATCTCTGCTGTCCCATCTTCTCCTTAGACTGGTGACAAGAATGCTCCTGAGGATGTTTTTTCGTTTTTCTCCCGCCCCGCCCTCACCTCCCAGCCCTAATCCCCACCCCCCCACCCCCCAGATCCCCTCCCTCCCTCCCTCAACCAACACCCAACCCCTCCCCTGGAAAAACCCAACCAAAACATCCATGGCCAGTAGGCCCATTGGATGCCTTTGAGTGACGGTGCATCATTACCAACTACATTTTCTTTTTCAATACATTATTAGTGCTGAGCTCGCTATTCTCCTTGGCACTGCTCCAAAAAATCATCCACCTCCTCAGTACTCCGAAATGTAAACATTTTATTCTGCCACATGACTTTCAAAAATGCTGGAAACTTCAACTGAACTGTGGCCCCTAGTGCTCTAAGCGGTTCCATGCGCTTCCCTAGCTCCCATTGTCTATTTGCGGTAGCAGGAGATAGGTCCGATCTGATATCCACAGAGATTCCATCTATTATTAAACTTTTCCTTTTTAAGGCCAATGCTAAGATTTTTTCCTTCAAGTTATAGGTCAAAAAATTAACTAGAACCTTCTTAGGTTTGGAGCGGTTCGGGTTCAACCGGAAGGGATCTCGGTGAATCCTCTGTATATCTTTAAGTAGAAATTCCTCTGACTCTTCCAGCTCTAACTCTATTTTTAACAAGTGTACTATATAAGTCTTGATATCCGCCCCCTCCTTTCCTTCGGGTAGTTTTAAGATTTTCAGATTATTCCTCCTCTGCATATTTTCTAGTCTTTCGACCCTATCTTCTAACTCAAGTTCTCTAGACTTAATAGCAACAATCTCCTTGTGGTTATCAAAGACCCTCTCGCGCATCACTTTTACTTCTGACTCCAGGACTTCTGTGCGGGCACTCAGAATATCAAACTTAGTCTCAAGTTGGCTGCAGGAGGCTCTAATACTCTCTTGATTTTTCTTTGAATCTTCAAAACTTCTATTCGACGCCTCAAACCCCTCGTGAATATCCTTCTCCAGTTTCCTAAGAAGCGCAACTACCGTGAGATCCGAGGTATCAAGTTCAAGCTTCTTCTCTGAATCTGTGTGGATTAAATCAACACCCCCTCCCGCTGCCTCCCCCTGAGGGCTTACTCAGCCAGTTAATCCCACACTTAACTGTGGAGAGATATCGATTCTATCTGCTGCTGAATCAACACTTGACTGTATTGACTTATCCAAGTTGTCCGTGCCAGCTGCCTGCTCCAGCCCTCCTTCATCCGCCATCGTGAAGACCTGAAATCTATTGGGAGTTGTATGTTGTGACCAATCTTGGGCTGCAATATTCTCTAAGTTATTTACTAAACTAGAATCCTCTTCTGAATCTAGTTGAGATTCCAGCTGACTATTTAGAGTGTCTTGTGGTTTTAAAACCAAAATTTTCGGGACAGGTTTAAAGTAAGTAGTGAGGGAAGGTGTTGTTACTAACTGATGATTAAGCTTCTTTTTCCAGCTCCTTTTTTTTAACTGGCTCCACCCAACTCTCCTCTCCCCTGACAACTATCTTCTGCGAATTTTTCAGCTTACCAGAGGAAACCCCCAACTCTACTTTCTTAATACTTCTTAAGGGGTACCGGGGGGGCTCTGCGCTAGTTGTCGCTTTATCCTTACCGTTACCCACTTTCTGTTCCACCTCTAGCTCCACCTCTAGCTCCTTCCCAGCTGCTCCCGTCTTTCCTACCAGCTTCCTAGTGTCGACTAACTTAAGTGACAGTCCTTCCAGGGATTCCACACCTTTTCCTCGCCCACCAACTCCTCTCGGAGAAGACCTGGCCACTGCTAAACGACCTCTATTTAACTCTAAAGCTGCTCTTCTCCAAGTAGCAGTCCGTGTAGATATTACAGGGCGCTGCACTCTTTCATTTTCATCCAGCCCCTCCCAAAGCTGTGTAGATCCCTCAACCTCCGCCATGCGACACCGAGCAAAAGAGTCTGAATCACTAAACTACTGGATTACTGGATTACTGGATCACAACAAAAAGAAAAAAGGAAAACAGCATGCGATATGCCCAATTATCAATCTGTGAGCTCCCTGTGTTCGTGTCTCTCCCCCAGTGCCCCCAGTACCTCTGATATTCCAAGCAAGTCCAAGTAAGTCCAAGTAAGTCCAAGCGAGTCCAAGCCAGACCTCCACCTCCGCTGAGACTGACCGCGCAGCTACAGTTAGCTGCTCCTGTCTTTCCTGCCTTCCAGACCTCGTTGCAGGGGTAACGTTTCTGTATTTATTTTTTTTCAAAACAAAACAGTGGCCGTTGTCCGCCAGCCACCACAAACAAGACAGCTTCAAAACCGGACTATGCTGAGCCACTCACGGCTCCTCCACTCCTCGGAACCCCCCCCCCCCCACAGAGCTGGCGGCAAAAAAAAAAAAGAAAAACAAGCACAATAACACGCCAGTAGAACCGAAAACCAAGCCTCAGGCGAGTCCACTGCAGCCCGGAGCTCGACAGGCTGTCAGGCTGTCAGGCTGTCAGGCTGACTGCGATCACAATCAGCCAAATGCTCGTCGTCGTTCCCCTTCCCGTTGCCTCCCAGCGGGAGCACACAGAGCACCAGATGAACGAAACGCCGGAGCGGCGTCCACAACCTGCAACCACCGCCAGACTCCAACCGGACCTCCAAACCTCAAAACCGACTGAGGAACCACTCAGCCGCGCCCAGGTGAGAGCATTAAACAGCGAACAGCATCAGGCGCCCAGCACTTTGTCGTAGCACCGCCACTCTCCCGACACCCGCGACCCGCTACCTAGCCGGCCGCCATGTTTTTCCCCGCTCCAAGTGTTTGTTTTGCCGAGGCTAGACTATGGCAGTGCTACACTCTGTGGCCTCCCCAAATATACCTTGGCCCCACTAAGGGCTTCACTTAATGCGGCGTCCAGACTGGTCACGGGTACCAAAAGAAGTGAGCACATCTCCCCAGTCTTAAAATCCCTAAATTGGTTGCCCTATGAAGCAATAATTCAGCTACAGATTGCCTGTCTGTCTCACAAAGCCCTCCATTTAAAAATCCCCAAGTTATCTAGTGCAAAAGCTAGAATTATCCGAAGGGGTTAGACCTTCTCGGAGTGCTAACTCTCTCCTATCAAATCAGAGCTAAAATAGTATACAACCCAGTTATTTACAAAAAAAAGTACTAGTGCAAAGTACATGCACGACTGGTCTGATCATTTAGAGATCATTTTATTTTATTCATGTCAGTTGGGGAAGTGGACAGAGCCCTTCTTCTAATGGCCCAAAATTGGCCCAACAATCTTGCTGTTGCACAAGCATAGAGTGGTCTCACATCTGACTTTAAAATACGTAGGGCATCTTTATGACTATGTGTCCCAAATTGTCTACATACCGGGGTGAGCCAGTTCCTTCTAGGTCTAGCATAGGCAGCACAGGCAAAAAGTACATGGCCTATTGTTTCATTAGGGCATGGACAAGAAGGGCAGCCCTTGGGCTGTGATGTATTTGTTAGCCAAGTGTTGGTAAAAGCATTAATGGGTAGACAGCCGTATCTAAACTGATTGTACAATTTTCTGTCTCCCGGCACTTTTATAAAGTGAAGGTAACTTTTTAACCAGCTGCTGGATTTCATATCAGTGAACATATCAGTTAGGCAGCCAAGGCGAATTTTCAAAAAATTCTTCTGTTCTACCCATGCCCAAAACTGTGATTTTAATAGGTCCCTACTATAGGTGGGCGGAAAACCTTCTAGTTCCTTAGGCACACCTATGTCCGCCCAGATGGTATTTATGTGTTTGATCCACCCAATTTTATGGTTTGTGTCCAAGGCAGAGACTTCAGTAAAAGCGGCTGCGTGGGACGTCAGTTCGGGCATTGTGACTAATATATGACAGAAAAGCATCGGCCGGAGTAGAACACAAAAGATCGACCACCTGATTTACATAAAGGGAGAAGAGGGTGTGGGCCAGGACACAACCTTGATGTACCCCCTGCCTGATCCTAAAGGGCTCAGTGTTTTGGCCCTGGTTTCCCCATCTTACACAGGCAAAATGTTTCTCATGTAGCCTGATGAGTGGTTCTAGAAATTCCAAAGGCATACCCATATCCCGAAGTACCTGCCAAAGTAAGTCCCTGGGGACTAGGTTGAAAGCTGTTTTCAAATCAATGAAGGCAAGTTATAGACTGCCTTTGCCCAGCACAACTACCTTCCAAAACAGCAAAACCAGGCGAAACGCCTGGTCAATGATACCGGTCTTCTGCCGAAAGCCCGTCTGGAGAGGAGAAAGGATGTCATTTTTCTCCATCCAGGTCTGGATTTTAACAAGGATCGAGCGGCAGAAGACCTTCTGGGCACAATC
Source organism: Lissotriton helveticus (assembly GCF_964261635.1). Lineage (NCBI taxonomy): Eukaryota > Metazoa > Chordata > Amphibia > Caudata > Salamandridae > Lissotriton > Lissotriton helveticus. Next base: position 1,028,314,442 of record NC_136071.1, read on the forward strand.
TATCAAGCTAATTGGATGGTAGTTGGCGGGCTTCAACCTGTCCCCTTTCTTAAAAATGGGTTTTACTTCTGCCTCTTTCCAGGTTTCCGGAATACTCTCCCTGCTAGTGATATCGTTGGCCAGTCTCATAAAATAGGTTACCCAATATTCCCTATCAGCACGAAAAAGGTCTCCAGGGATGCCATCGGGACCGGGGGCTTTTGCTGGAATAATGGCATCAAGGGAGCACAAAATCTCCTCCTTAGTGAACGTGAGTGTACATGCAGAAAGACCTGTGTCATGGAGCATCTGGGAGCTATCAATGAAAGGACCGCTAGAATATAGCTCACTAAAATGTTTATGCCATTCGACGGCCGGAATATTATTTGCCAAGGAAGGTGTACGTTCTAAATTACTTTTGGATACCAGGGACCAAAACGTCCGACTATCAGGATGCCCAATGGCCTCTCCTAGCACCTCCCATCTCCTCTCATCCCATTCTTTTTTGGCTTTACACTGTGCCTGTTTGTAATCCTTCCTAGCTTTATGAATACTTGTTGGCTCTCTGTTCTTAATAGCAACAGTCAATCTCCCTCTTAGGGTCCTACACTCTTTATTGAACCATGAATGTCTTCCCAAGGGTCTTTCCTGAGTTAACTTGGTTTTATTAATCGGAGTGTGAAATAAACAGGCCAGGCAATCAAAGAATTCCCTATGGAGGGTGCTACAACTGCTCTGTTTAGGCGAGTCTTCGGTCACTGATGCTAGGGTCGCTAAATGCTTAATTAGGGCATCCTTAATCAATTCGATCTTTGATTCGTACGCCAGTACTGCAGGGCATTTAAATCATCGCTTGTCACTTGTGGGGATTAGAATATTTGTGCTTGATGGTATTAGGGGCTCTCTCCTAATACCACCCCAGGGATTATAAATAGACAGAATAAGGAGGTTATGATCACTGTTACACGATGGAATTATGGCCATATCCTGTATCAACGGCCACAGTGTCTGGTCCACTAGTATGTAGTCAATCCTACTTGACCCATTTGGTCCAGCAAAAGTCATGCCTCCTCCTCTATCTGAAGTAGTTGTACCATTTGTGGCCCTTAACCTATATTCTAAGGTTATCATATTTAACTGGAGTGCAGCTCACAACCATTTTTTAATCGGGGAGAGTTCCAACGGGGGTACCCTCCAAAATGTGTCCTCCTCGTTCACGTCGCTGGCCTCTGCCCAGTCTAGAGGTTCAAATGTTGCATTGAGGTCCCCACCAACTATAAGTGGATAACTATCAAACCTGACTTCCAACAGGTTGTCCAAGACCTGAAGAGTTGGGGAACTACCACCTCTGGTGCTCCTAGCGCATACATTATATATGTCGGCCGTCATGCCCTTACCATTAGTTGTCCTAATCCCAAGAACATCTGGGCTGTTTGTAACCAACTCTTTGTCATCGCAATTTAACGTAACACTTACAAATATGAGTAACCCTCCTGAGGGCGACCATGTTTGGATGACATTGCAGGTCTGTGGAAGGTCATAAAGCCTGGTATGAACGTGGGGGACAAACTCCAGGTTTTTTGGCGTAAGCAAATTACAGTATGTGAGATGAGCTCCAGCCAATGCGGGTGATCTAGCTTCCCCCTTATACCCGCCATATTCCATGATGTAATTCTCAACGTTTGCCCACTGCCTTTGGGAGTAGAAACCAAAGAAAGGGAATGAGGATTCAATTTGGGCAGTGTTTGGCAATCAGTGAATGATTCTGGGCCGCGGCTCGGGTATAATCCTTCATCACCAGGGGTGGGTCAAGGACTAGAGCCAATGATGTAGGGTATAACATGCTCTCTTGCTCTCTAGATGTTATGACAGAATAGGGAAATACACGATCAGTGTTGATCGTAGGGCCTATAGTAAGGTTGCTGAAGAAGACCTTATTGGAAGCTAGGGTTAGTCAATCAACCTGGGATAAAGATGAGATAAGAGGATCCCCAAGGAAAAAGCGTGTATTTCCTGCTTGAACTGGTATTAAAGGAATGCTTAGTCTCAACCTGATTTCGTGAAAGGGCTTGGATGCAAATCGTGCACCAGATGTTTGGACGCTAGTCTTAGCTCATTTGCGTCATCTGTAATCAGATGTGAGGAACACCTTTTGGCGTATACAATGTCATCTCTAGCTACTGACCTTCACCCCCTAATTTGCCTCAACCAATGTATAGCCTTACTTTTTAAGGCATCAACATTCTAATACTTAATATGTTGTGGGTCTACTTTAGGAACGTTAGTCATGTAGATTGACAATGGTCTGCTTGCAATGTAATAGTGAGGAAGGCTGGCAAGGTAGGGACACCCTATTACAACTTGTGGTCATACTCGGTATGGGTGGCCCTATCATTGACCCATGCCCACCTCGATCCTGTCTCAAACCCATACTTTCCCTACCATGCTCGACATTTAACCCACGTAACTCCAGAGATGTACCTTTGATTACTCTTGTGCTTTAGGTTGCTTTATGGTCTGAGGGCAGGGGCAAGGTGTTGCAATCAAGTTGCTTCCCAGAGGGAGTTGGAAGTTCCATATTCGGATCAGCGTTGATGGATGAAGAGGGCAATTGTAATGATTGAGATAGCTGGTGTAGGTGTAGTCTAATATAGCCATCTAATTGCTGATAGAGTTTAGATACTAAGGTAGTTAATGTCTCAAAGCTATTTCATAAAGCTATAATTTCCCATTGAAGATCAATGTTTGAGGGTGTAGGGCCAGAGTTAGCTAAACTTTTTCCCTGAAAAGTGCTTGAACTCGGGTCATTATTGGTTGAGTGTGTGCAGTTCATGTTGGTATGCACTGCAGCTAGGAATGGGTCATCAGCATGGAGAGCAAATCGATTACTGAGTGGGAGCTCATCAGATATATCACTATCAGCGACACTTGCTACCCTTTGGGCAGACAAGGCACTTAGCATATTACTATTACGTATTTCCGCAGCTGGTGGTCGTTTTTTTTTTCCTGGCTGCTTTCTTAAATAGGTTTGGGATATTCCCATACCCTACATTAATGGGTCCTGTAGAACTTAAGGGACATGGGGGCTTGGTATGGGAGATGTCCTTGATAGGGGGGAAGGAATTGGTACAGTAGTGAGTAACAATTCTTCACAATCGGTAACAATATTCTCTATGCGACCGAGAACATCCTCTCCTGTTCCTCCATCACACCCCCTGTACCAGCGGCTGAAGCCGTTTTTTAGATTTTTTGCCTGATAGTACCTCCCAGCCCAATCTCGGTCCCTTTTCTTTTCCCCATGTCTCTAATTAAACAATCAAACCTCAACAGGAATGCTGCGGACAGCACTAGACCCAGCAGAGCTATAATAGCCAATGGCCAACAGAGAGCAGACTATTGGTCCAATGTTAGAGTCCAGTAGTCCATAGAGATGCAAGGGTAGATTAACAATAGTACCTTAATGAAAGGTGGCCAGAAGATCCGTGCCTGTGATGTTAAGGGGGTGGCCCATCTCAGCCCCCTCTGGGTGATGACGGGCAAGGACGGGCCTACCCTTGGCCCGGGCATGTCCCGCACTGTGGGAGCCCGCTCTGCCCTTTAAACTGACGCCTCCTGGCGTGGACGATGATGCTTGGTGCGCGAGGCACCCTGGGGCGGTGAGTCCTGGCCCCCTCTGGTCCCGGTATGGCTGCTTTCCGGCTGTTGTGCTAACGGGCGTCCCCAGAATACTCAACATAGGATGGAATTGGTCTGTCTCCAACGTGTATGGCAGGTGACTGATAGCGCCCATAAACTGTGTTGGAGCTAGGTATAGCACCAGCGTTGTGACAATAGTAACCCATATTTGAGTGCTAGTAAGTCAAATGAGAGAAAGTCGCTGTCTTCCCCGAAATCCTCAGCAAGTAGTATTTCCTTCTCCCTCTACAGCACCTAATCGATATCCTCACCTTCAATCGTAATAGACTTATTCCGCCTCAGTGGAGCATGTCTGTGTAGCACAGTCAGGACACGTGTTAATTTATGGACTCAGTCCCAGGCATAGTGAGAGGTATGTTGATTGAAATTGGGTCTCTAGTTGGCAGAGGATTGCCCCCTTTCTAAGTGGGGACAACAATGCTAGTCAGGGTAAGCTAGATACATACTTTAAATTCACCTGTGCTCACCCTCTGGTAGCTTGGTACAGAGCAGGCAAGCTTAACTTAATAGGCAATATGTAATGTATTTGTGCAACATACATACACACACACAGAGTAACACACTGAAAAGACTACAAAAAGATTCCAGACATGCTTAGAATAATAGAGAATATTTATATGAGTAAAACAAGGTCGAAATGATGAATATACAATCAGTATAAGTAGAGATATGAATTTTTAAAGAATACATGTAAAAACAGTGCTTAGAAGTCAATAGTGCTGAAAGGTTACTTGAGGTTGTGAGGGACTGGGGTAAATACAAAGTTCAGGCAGACTGTGATGGAGGGCAGGCCGCCTATGAGACTCACGCTGAAAAAGTACCTTGGATCGAGCAAAGTGACAATGTCGAGAACACAATGCATCAGTTTCGATTCATGCAGTGGCTTTCCGCGTCATCATCAAACTACTTACAGATGTAGGCAATTCATCATTGTGGAGCTGTGCAGAGCATTGCATAGGGGCCGTGCAGGCTGTAAAACCACTGTCATCAAATAGCCTCTGCGTCAGCATCGAAGGGCGATGCGTCAGTTCCAATCGGCACAAAGGTGATGATGCATCAGTTTTGTACCAACACAGCTGTAGAACCTATTTCTGAGGTGCAGGACCGGAGGGGGCACCTCAAGCAAGGGTAGGATTCACAGATGGCAGAGTCCAGCAGCACCAGAAGGAAGTCTTTTAAATCCATGAGACTTCAGAAAACAGAAGGCAAGCCAGCCAGCCTTTGGGGTCACTTTGCCTTCAAGTGAAATGGGTCCAGTCCCTGTCCTCAGAGGGGCAGAGATCAGCATGCAGCAGGGCAGCTAAGCAAAGCAGAGAAGCCGTTCCTAAGAACAGTCAGTCAAGACAAAATGGCAATCCTTACAGCACAGCAGTATACTCCAGCAGAGTTCTTCCCAGATCCAGTAGTGTACTGATTTGGTAGGGTCAGGGCCCCAGTACTTATACCAAAATGTGCCTTTGGAATGGGGAGTGATTTCAAAGCAGCTCCTTGAAGTGCACATGTACCCTTTCATCCCAGCACTGATTGCCAGGCTATCTGCAGGGGGTAATCAGTCTTTTGTGTTTGGACAGGGCACAGACTATTAAATTAGTCAGATCACTGTGCCCCTTCCTGCCCAGGAAGGCTATCAGAAGGCAGATATATGTAGATGGGTACTCAGACACACCTATCCTTCCTGTGTTGTGGCTCTCTAGAGGGAATGCACAAAGTGTAGCTGTCACCCAGCCCAGACGTATATTGGAGACAGGCTGCTGCCACATAGAACAAAGTTAAGAGCAGAGAAATGTCTACTTTCTAAAAGTAAAGAAAACTATGAAGGACATGCTGGGTCATTACATGACCAACTTAAGGACAGAGGATACCACAACAAGCTATTGAAACATGCAATGAAAAGGGCGTAGTACACACCCAGGGAATGTCTCCTGACAAAGAAAGCAACACAACCCATGGAGAAATTGGTATGTGCTTACACGTATGGTCCACACACAAATAAATGCCGGCAAATTATTCTCACAAATTGGCAGTTTAATTCAGAATATCCGTTACAAACACCAATATTTGCAATGAAGAAAAATGCTAGCATTGGCCAACAAATTGTACGGGCCGATATTGCCCCTTCAACTAAAATTAAGGTTTTAAAATCACAATGGAATTTGAAACTGGTTGAACGTCACCACAAGTGCGATGAGTGCTCTGTCTGAGACTCAATGATTGAGGGAACAGTGGTTTGCTTAACAATCTCAAATAGATCCATAAGGAATTTTTAAATTGTAAAACGAAAATGTTGTGTACGCTACCGTATGCCCATGTCAAAAACTATATATTGGTAAGACAAACCAAGAGGTAAAACAATGCATTGTGCAGCATCACTCAAGAATTAAAACAAAGATAGCTATTGCCCCAACGGTGAGCCACTTTATGGAAAAGAACCACAGTGAGAAAGACCTGAAATGGACCATATTAGCGTAATCTTCATCATGGAATCCCGCAAGTAGGCTTCCATAATGTCTGAGGTGAAGAGACCATATCTGCATTCTCTGCTAAATATTGATTTAGGTAGGTACATAGATGTTTTAATCCACAGGGCTAATTTAGGGCCAGATGTAGGTGTCCCAATACCGGTCGGAAACGGCCGTAAATACCGATTTTCGGCCGTTTCCGACCGGTATTTGGACATTGGTATGTAGGGGTCTGAAAAACCTACAGATTCGGTAATTTTACAGAATCGGTAATTTTACAGAATCGGTAAAATTACAGAATCGGTAAATTTACCGAATCTGTAAATTTTACCGATTCGGTAAAATTACCGATCGGTAAAAATACTGAATCTGTAATTTGCTATGTAGGTAGCACTGTTAACAGTGCTACAGGCCATTCAGGATTCGGTATTTACCATGTAATACTATTACATGGTAAATAACGAATTCCTGTGTACATGCACATAGGGCATGTCTGTGTGTCACATGGCACATAAGCCTGAAACAGGGGTGCTACAAGGTGTCAAAGTGACACCCTGTCCCCCTTGTAAAATCGGTACATTTACCGATTCGGTAATTACCGATTCGGTATTTGCTATGGAATCCTATGGGCTTCAAGGCCCATCGGATTCAATAGCAAATACCAATTTGGTATTTACCGAATCGGTAAATACCGATTCTTACCGAATCGGTAGAAATTACCGATTTTTTATCTACATCTGAGTTACTGATTCAAAAATACCGAATAGGTAAAATTCGGTATTTATGAATCGGTAATTTAGATTTACCTACATCTAGCCCATAGTGAGCTAAATTTATGCACCATTAGGCCATTTTTTTTATAAGGCTAAGGTTGAGATCCAATGCTGTCATATCATGGTCCGACATACTGTTCTGTACGATAGATGTTTCTACTAAGTTACGGGACAACATTGCCATCATCAGGAAGAAGTGAAAGCGAGATTGGGTGCCATGAACGACTGACGTGAAGGTGTAGTCTCTGTCTCAGAAGTGAGTGAAGCACCAAGTTTCAACCAAGGCATTGTCAATGATAAAACCGGAGAGTATGTGTCTGTCTCAGTGTTGATGGGCATCAGGGTTTCAAGGTTTGTCTAAGAATGGATCAAGCGGCAAATTCCAATCGCCCCTCCATCACAATTTTGGTCTTCACGAATGAGTGTAGCTGTCTGAATAATGTTGTAAAAATATCAGATTGGCACCCTACTGGTGAATATTTTAAGTTTTTTTTTTTTTTTTTTGAGTTCAACACTGCTTTATTGGGTAAGATGATAAAGAGTACACAGCTGTTCGTGCCTACAACCCGGAGGCTGGCAGCGTAGCCTACGAGATAATACACAGCCTTGTAGCCGGCATCCCTGAGGCCCGGAGGCGTAGCGTATGTATGAACAAGGGATACAGCACAGTCAGTGTTGCGTGGCACTTGAAGGATGGGTCGCAGTAGAACAGTGTTTTTCGAAGTAACATTCAGTATTGTAACATTAAAAACAAAGAGAACTCCCCAACCATAAAGAAACTCAGAGGCATTTCAGACATCTACGGAAGTCGGTAGGTATGAAATCAATAAAGCATCAGCGAGAGGCAGAGACTCTTATGCCATAACAGCAGCATTGTGGTACAGTCAATCTTCAAGCCAATGAAGCCGCCAACAGTGATAAGTGCAGTGACGTGGAATGTAAATGTGGTACAGAAGGGTAGAGTTGTGTGGGTGTGTCTGTTGAGATGTCAGGGGAGGGCGGCCTAGCCGGCGGTGAAGGGGAAAAGGGGGACAGCCACCTGCAGGAAGAGGGGTTCCAGTACCTAGGGCCAAGTGGTGTACTAGATGCAGAACAGTGTATCCCAACACAAGGTCAGTAGGTCACGGTTACCATTTCCCAACATGAGTAGTGTATAGGGGGTCAGGATCAATGGTCAACGTTAGGGTCGGGGGACACACCGTCGGTCAACACCAGGGGTATCGTCAGAGGCGCCATCCTCATTTGACCGTGTTAGAAGATATGTCACCAGAGGACCCCATATATCTTTAGGTCGGCTGGATATAGGCAATAGCTCAGTAAACGTGGTGTACTGGTCCTGACAATGGGTCAGATCTGCCAGCCATTCCTTGAACTTGGGCGCCCTGCCTCGGCCCCACCGACAGGCCACGCGCCGTTTGGCCAGCAGCAGTGCAGTGTCAATGAATTTTCGGCATGTACTAGGGACCTGCGGCGTATATCCGAGAATTGTCACCAAGGGGTCCATGGGCATCCTGGTGCCAGTCATGTCCTCGAGGGCTCCCGACACTTGCTGCCAGTATAGTGCCACCTGAGGGCACTCCCAGGCAAGATGCAACATATCCGCATGAGCAGCATAACAACGCGTGCAGCGATCATCCTCTGCCAGACCAAATCTATGTTTTTTAACTGGCGTATAGTACATTCGCTGTAGAAATTTGTAATGTATGATTTTCAATCTGCTGCTGGCAGATATGCGGGAGGTGAGCGCACAACAGTATAACCATTGTTCGTCCGTGACGTCAGTGGCCAGCTCAGCGGACCAGCGCGACCGAGCACTAGAGTCTGGCATCATGGCCGCGCTCCTGAGCTGGCGATAGAGGCCAGAGACCAAATGAGTCCCATCTTGGGAGCATAGCAAGAAATGAAGGGGAGGTAGAGCCTCAGGTTCATTAGGGAAAGAAGGTAAGATGTCCCTCATCCCCGCACGTAATCGCACATAATAAAACAAGTCTAAGGGAGTGCGGGCATGCGCCGCAAAGAAAAGGTCTGCCGTTTTGAAGCTCCCGTCAGCAAACAGGTCGCCCCAGCAGGAGACATTTATCTTTGCACAGAGGTTACGAAAACCCTGTTCCCACAGTAGGGTGAGATTAGGGTGGTAGGTAAGCGGCAGTTTCGGTGAGTAGGGTAGGGGGCAGGACAAACGTTTCGCTATCCGGCGCCATGCATCCATTGTGCATGATACCGAGGTGTTCGGCGTGGTGATGGACGATTCCGGACAATGGAGTAGTCCACTTAGTGGAAGGGGGTGTACTATCCAGTCTTCTACCGCTATATGTGGCATAAAAGGCGTGGGAGTCATCCAGTGGTAAGCGTAGTGCGCCTGCGCACATAGATAATACTCCAAAAAATCAGGGATATCGAAGCCCCCTTTATCATAGGGTAGGGTGAGCGTGGACCATTTAAGCCGGGGGTGCTTGCCTCCCCAAAAAAGCCTACACACTTCCATCTTCAGTGTCTTAAAGAAAAAGGCGCCCGGGAAGTAGGGAATGTTAAGGAAGAGGTAGAGAAAACGGGGGAGAATAACCATTTTGATAAGGGATGCTCTGCCAGCCATGGAAAGCGGTAGGGTGATCCAACGATCCACAGTGGAGGTCAGCTTGGTGATAGCCACTCCATAATTAGATCGCAGTGTCTCCTCCCTATCCCGGGATATACGGATTCCCAGGTATCGGAGATCCGTCCGGCACCACTCCAATGGGTAGTCAAGAGGAAAGTCCTCCACCGCAGCCGTCAAGGGGAAGAGTTGGGATTTAGACCAATTGATGTGCACCCCTGACATCCCGCCAAACATGATGAACTCTCTGAGTAAGGGATTCAGGTGTATCTCGGGGTGTTTAACATATATGGTAAAGTCGTCAGCATAAAGGGATACGTCGATTTGTCGCTGTAGGCACTGTACCGCCCCGTCTCGATGTAGTTGACGCAGGCGACAGGCGAGAGGCTCAACCGCTATGGCAAACAGTAAGGGAGAGAGCGGACAGCCCTGGCGCGTGCCTCTGGTGATGTCAATAGGTTGCGACAGGCGACCGTTGATCAATATTCTCGCCGTGGGGTGAGTATAAAGCAGACGAACCCAAGATAGAAACAAAGGCGGGAATCCCATGCTAGCCAACACCGAAAAGAGGTAGGGCCATTCGACAGAGTCGAAGGCTTTAGTCGCATCCAGGAAAATGGCTGCGATAGGTATGTCAGGATGAACCGTGCGCAGGAGAGAGAACAGGGTACGAAGATTGTGTGAGGTAGACCGGCCAGCCACGAAGCCAGATTGATCCGGTAGCACGATTCGAGTCATCAGTAAGGACAACCGGGTAGCCAGAACCTTAGCGAGAATTTTTACATCACAGTTCAGGAGGGAAAGGGGGCGATAAGAGTCGCAGGAGCAGGGGTCCTTACCGGGTTTCAGAAGAGAAGTGATAACCACTTCACGCATGGAGCCAGGAAGAATGCCATCACTAAGGGACTCCGAGTATACCTCGCGTAACACGGGAGCCATTATATCAATATAGGCTTTGTAAAACTCGGCAGGGATGCCATCCAGCCCAGGGGCTTTACCATTCTGAAGGGACATAATGGCATCACGGATCTCGTCAAGTTCGAAAGGTGCCGCCAGGAACGCTCTATCCCCATCGCTGAGCCAGCAGAGCGCCACATCCTTTAAATAACTGGTATAGGACGCTTCGGAGCCCGTGACAGAGGTGTATAATGTGTGATAGTGTGTAGTGAACGTATTGAGGATTTCATCCGAGTCCCTAATTGTGGTGCCGGATGTATCTTTGAGTTCAACAATAACATTGCGACCCTTAGGAGCCTGAGTGAGCAGTGCAAGTACCTTCCCAGGTCGATCCCCTTCGCAGTATTTCCTGGCCTGCCAGTGTTTACCACGAAAATTGGTTTCCCTGGAGACCTCTTCCTCATACCTAGAAAGTGTCTCCCTGAAAGTTGCATGTAGTGTAGAGTCAGTGTCCTCCACCATCCGGCACTCCAGGTCCCGCAGCTCTCCCTCCAATGTGCCAATAGTGCGGAGTATGTCGCGTAGGACTCCACAACTCTTAGAGATGCAGTATCCCCTGATGGTGACCTTAAAAGCCTCCCATATGTGTTCTACCGAGTCCACAGAGCCCCTATTTCTAGGGAAAAAAGCAGCTATCTCTTCACCTAGTTCAGTTCGGAATACAGTGTCAAGCAATATGTTAGGGCGGAGTCTCCAGTGTGGTCTAGGGTTATCCCATCCCGGAATGTGGAGTTGAAGCATGACAGGGCTGTGGTCAGAGTATGTCCTAGGTAAGTGCATTCCCCCTTTCAATGTTGATGCTATCTCTTTGGTGACAAGAATATAATCCAGGCGTGCCCACGTTCCCGTGTGAGACGTAAAGTGTGTGCCTTCCCTCCTGATTGGGTGCAAGTGTCTCCAAGCATCAACCAGTTCGCCCTCTGTAAGCACCCCCTCCAGCGCCTCGCGCGCTCTAGGTTTGTAAGTGCATATCCCATCCGCCCTATCTAGGTGAGGCACTATCGCCAGGTTGAAATCACCTCCCCAGATGACGTGACGTGATCCTATAGCCATGATCTTGCCCCATAGTGCAGAGAAGAAGGTAGGGTCATCTGTTTTCGGTGCATATGCAACAGCAAATGTGAAGGTACCTCGCCCCAGCCTGCCCCACATTAATGCATACCGCCCCTCCCCATCCACCAGTTCCCCACATTTATAAAACGGAACATTGCGGGCTACAATAATAGCTACTCCTCTCGCATATGTGGAATACGAGGAGAACACTCGGTCTCCAGCCCATCTACTCGCAAAAGTAGGTTTAGTACGTGGCGGCAAGTGGGTTTCCTGTATCATGGCGACCTGTACATGATGTCTATCCAGATAGGCTAGTACACTGCGACACTTCTTAGCATTATTTAGACCACGAACATTCCAGGACATAATCGTCAATTGAGAGTTAACATTCAGAGTAACCATAAGTAGTTCAATAGCAAAAGTGATAGTACCAACCAATGCAATAGGGGCAGTTCAAAAGCATTCCACCAAGCCAGATGCATAATCTGGCGCACAATCTGCATACCCAGTCTGAGTGATAGTTGCCTCGTCTTAAAACAACCAACCCCCCCTCCCACCCCAGCATCCCAATCATGCCAGTAGCCGATGAGCCCCCCCCACCTCCCCCCCCCCCATCCATCCCCTCCCAGTCTCTGCAACAACAACAACAAAAAAAACAGTAGTAGTCTCAGGGGGAACACCCTGTAGGGGTTAGGCATAGAGTGTGCACAGCACCCTCTCGGTCCATAGCTCCCATCTGTACCGCCCTCGGCGGAGCATAGGGCCTAGAGAGTGGGCCTCGATGTACGTTACCATAGGTGTGTTGCATCCTCGCAGGTTCGAAGCAGGTATTCAATGCAGCGTCCGCAGGTAGGATGATGGACGTCATGCAGTACGTAGAAAGGAAATATCTAACATAGTCCGCACGGGTATTCAAGGAGCATTCTGTGCCGGCGGCAAGTCCTCATCAGATACCTCCGCCTCAGCTTCCCGTTCTTCTCTGCGTGCTCTCCTGAGCGATTTTAGGAAGTCCTCAGCCTTCTGCGGATTTGTGAAGAAGCGCTGTGTGCCCTGATGCGTGATTCGCAGCTTTGCCGGATACAGGAGGGCATAATCTACCTGTGCCTCACGCAACTTTTTTTTCACTGGGAGAAATTTGCGTCGTTCCTCCTGCACCATCGGGGTAAAGTCCGGATATATGGAAAACGCAATACCATTATAATTCAGCGAGCGCTGAGTACGGGCCGCCCTCAATGCAGTGTCCCGGTCTCGATAGTTCAACAGTTTAGCTATGATGGGCCGGGGTGGCAATCCAGGTTTCGGCATAGGCGCTAAGGACCGGTGTGCTCGTTCAACAATGAATTGGGGTGAGAAAGCGTCGTCACCGATTGATCCCTTAAGCATCTTCTCGACGTATAGCTCCATTCTGCCTGTGTCTGTGGATTCCGGCACATTCGTGATGCGTATGTTGTTCCGGCGGCTGCGGGCTTCTAAGTCCTCATTTTTAGCCGCTATAACGCGAAGCAGATTGTCCATTCGGGCTAGTTGCGTTGTGTGTGTCGCGGAAACGTCCGCACCATCAGAGACACGTTGTTCCACGGCCGTCAGTCGCTCCTCATGGCGATCCAACTTGTGGACCAGCGCGTCCAGCCGTGCAGTGACACCGTCCACTTTTTCAACAACAGTTGCGAACCCTTGCCTCATCTCCTGAAAAAGGCTGTGGAGGTCCAAGTCAGCTGACGGGGGCGTAACGGCCCTCGAAGGGGCCCCGCTAGGACCGGGACCGGTGGGCACTGATTTGGCGCCTTATTTGGCGCCTTCAAAACTCAATTTTGCTTGGCGGTTGTCCGGGCGCCCCATGATGGCCGTGGTACCCAGCTGACGCTATCGCCTTCAGTAGGGTATATAAACAGGATGTCCAGGCAGGTAAGTAGATAGTCAGCCGGTGGGCCAGCCAGACACTGAGAGTTATGGAGGCCCCCGACGAGGACGTCGAGGATAGATTGCAGTCACTGTCGGGGGAAGGGCGCAGTGCTCCAGTCCCTCTCCGGTCCCTCAGTGTCCTCTCTGTAATGCTGGGGCGCAGCGAGCAGCGGGGGCCAGAATGTCTAGGAAACAGCAGTCACGAGGGAGCTGGCCCAAGCCTCCATGCTGCGAGGAGGCGGGCCGACGGCCGAGCAGCACACCGGGTGCAGCTGGTGAAGTCCGGGCGTCTCCCGGTTAGTCTGGGCTTTGCGGTTCCTTCTGCCCGGGGAGTAAGGGTGAGGAGTCCCACCGCCGCACTGAATCACTGCACGGCGTCCGCTCCCCTGCCGTGAGACCCGGAGCTCCGCCCGTCCCCCAGACACACGAGAAGCGCTACACCGCTCAACCCGCTCCCGGCGGGAGAGCCGGCTTACCCGCGGTCCAGGCGCCGGAGGCCAGCAGTCCGTGATGGCAGGAGAGAAGGGGTAGACGAGGCCTCCGCACCCTGTCCCCAACCGTCGGTCCTTCGTCCAGGCACAGTCGCAGCTCCGGGCGGATGATGAAGGACGCGGCCCAGCCCCTCGTGGCCAGCCGCGGTGTTTCGTAGTGCACTGCAGCCGGGTCCAGGCGCCCTCAAGGACCAGGCTATCTCCGGTGCAGATAGAAGCGGCAATATCTCTGGCCCCACAGTTCACAGTAGCGCCAAACTCGGGTCGAGTGTGGAGGTCGCCGTCCTACACCTTTTGCTGGCTTCATAGACTGGAACAACACCTTGTGGCGCAGGATACGTGTAGGATCACTTGTCGAGGCACGGGAGCTACCAGCCTAGGCAGCCATTCCGCTTGCGCGCCCTCTAGCGCCCCCCTGAATATTTTAAGTTTAGAAAAAAAAACCTGCCTACCCAATGGGTCTGTCCATGTCTGAAGCATAAATACTCCCAGTGCTTTGTGTGGAAGGATAGCAACTCCCCCCTTTCTGTGTTCCAATAGTGTGGCAGGAAGCTGGTGGCAGTGCATTGCCAACTAGCATGTATTACTGAGCCCACCCATTCCCTCCTGAGCTTAGCATATTTAATGTCCGTCAAGTGTGTTTCCTGAACCAAAGCTATGTCAGGGTGGTGAGATTTGAGAAATGATAGTACACGTTTCCGCTTAATTAAATTGGTCAAGCCATTCACATTAAGTGACAATATCCATAGCGGGTGTGACAGGGCATTCAGAAATGCCATCTGTGCTAGATAAGTGTATGGTAATAGGGATCAATCCGGAGTGTTCGTTAGGCGTGGTGTCTCAATAGGGACTGGTTACTGAGACTGTCAAAAGGGAACAAAAGGAAACATTGGTCAGAAAGACGAGGTGTGGTCCCTGTGGGGTCTCAAAGCAAAGGGTGAAACTAACTGTGTCCCTCCTAATACAGGGAGGGGAACTAACCTATCTATCTAACTGTGTCCCTCCTAATACAGGGAGGGGAACTAACCTATCTATCTGTAGAATTGGAATGCAGGCCTATCTGCCTACTGTGGGCTATTGCCCCGGTCAGGTATAGTCTATTTTATTGTCATAGCCCATGATGAAGTGGCCTATGGCCTGCCAGCGGCCCCACACCCCAGCACAAGTCACAGCTAACTACAAGCAGCAAACATTGGTGTATGCCGGCCGAGAGTCCAAATTAGTACAAAAAGAGCATTTAAGGAAAACAAAGGAGTTACTAATGCAGGAGTCGGATTAAAAAGTGCAAAGTAATAGTCTGGGCCATTCAGTCTCCACATTTCTCACTCAGATGGAAGTTTGGTTGTAAATCCACTGGCCACCATGTGGAAAGGAGTCCCACCCAAAGGGCAGCGGTGAGACAACCATGTTATTTTATGCAATATGTACTTGATACAGCATGATGAATCACCACTGCAGAGTTATCTCAGCACTGCAGCGCATTCCAGGTAAGATGGAAAGAAGGGAACAGGAGGTTAAAATAGCCAAGTTTAGAAAAGTTTTTTGAAGTGGGCGATTTCAGAACAGTCGCAAATGTGGCGGGGAAGCTTGTTCCAGTAATGGGGGCCAAGGTAGGAGAAAGAGCGGCCGCAGTATTTGACTGTGCAAATACAGTGGAGGCAGAGGAGGTGTTTATCTTTGGACCTCAAATTTCCTGTAGGACGATTATGATGTAGATGGTTTGGAGATAAGCAGGGACTTTACCTGGGAGGAATTTATGTACCAGGCATTATAGCTTAAAAATTCAGCATTTCCTGATTGGGAGCCAGTGAAGGGATCTGGGAGTGGGCTCTGATGGAGTGCAGGGAGGAAGTTTACAAACAAGGTGTGCTGCTGTATTCTGGACTACCTGAAGATTTGATAGGAGGGTTTCATTAGCTCCAACCAAAAGGGCTGACTACCAAGGCCTGCGTGAGAGTTTTCCTAGTATGGAGAGGTAGCCATTAAAATGCCTTTCAGAGCCTTTGCATGGTTCTGAAACAGGCCCCGCATGTGGACCCAACCTGCTCTTTCATCGTGAGATATTGTCTATCAGGATGCCTAGATTTTTCACAACCTTTTTAGTTTGCAGGGCAGCATCCAGTTCAGATGGCTACCAATCCTCTGTCCAGTAGGAGATGATCTCCAAACTTCAGGATCTTACGAATAGGGTCGACGTATATATTAAAAAAGTGTGTGGCTTCTGGATGAGCCCTGCGGTACCCCCTTGTCTACAGACATGACACCTGATTTAAATGGTCCTACGTTTACCGTCTGTCTACAATCGTTGAGAAAGCTGTGTAGTCATCCCAATGCATTGCCAGTGACACCATTCTCAGATAGTCTCTGGGCAATGATAGGATAGGATAGGATAGGATAGGATAGGATAGGACAGGATAGGACAGGATAGGATAGGATAGAATAGGATAGAATTTATATAGCAAACTAAAACCCGCAGGTGCCAGAGCGCTATAGCAGGACAGATAGATCATTAAGAACAGCGCAGCCAAGAATAAAAGATTCTGAGATTTAAAAGAAGCCAAGTGTTCTGATGTTTTTTTGAAGGACATAAAATAATCTGTAGAGACTGGTTAATGGGAATGTGAGAATGCCCAAAGACAGTGTACAGATTGAGTAGTACCAGCAGGGGTGGGTAGCCATCACAAGTGAGAGGCTGATGTTGTCTAATACCACCATTGGAGTGGTTTCTTTACTATGGGAGGCTCTGAAGTTGGACTGGGAAGTGTCTAGGATGGAGTTAGTATCTAAATAGCTTGATAGTTGTTGATTCAGTAGACATTCTAGATTTTTACTGAGATATGGAAGAAGAGAAATGGACCTGTAATTGTTGGGTTTCAGATGATCTGCATTAAGTTTTTTGAGAATAGGCATCACCTGTCTAGTTTTCCAGGCCTGAGGGACAGTTGCGGTATTCAAAGAAAGGTTGAACAATGCTAGTGTGTCTGGGAGCAAAGTGTTAGTTAGGGTCATCATGATATGAGGAGAGGCAGTGTCCAAAGGAGATCCTGATTTGATTCTGCTCATAGTTTTCAGACCAAGTACCAGGATGATGGGTTCAAAGTATTCCAGAGCAAACGAGAGGTGTGGAGTGGAGATGGTGACAGTGAGGGAACAGGTGGAGAGGGAAAGGGGGGAGACAGAGGGTGAGCGTCTTATATATGGTTTCGTTTTTTTCTTCAAAGTGGTCTGCTAGTTTATTACAGAGCTCCTGAGAGGCCGGTCCTGGTGAGGTACAGGCAGTGAGCTTCATAAACTCATTCATAACTTTGAATAGTTCTTTAGATGAGTTACATGTGTTGTCTATTCTGGTAGGTTTAGGTTTAGGTTTGGGTTTAGGGATTTATAGAGCGCATGGCTACCCTTAGGCATCCCAGCGCTGTTTGAAATAAGACGGGGGAAATTCCAGCAGATGAGCCTAGGGAAACAGCCATATTTCAGTCTTTTTTTAAAGGTCATAAAACGGTTTAGTTTCCGGGCAGCTTTGAATTTTTTATGATAAGAGTTTAAGGCTGATTTATAGGATGTTCTGCCATGGAGGTGTCCACCACAACTGGAGAGTGATCGTGAGTAAGGATTTCGGGCACAGGACAAAGTCGTCATTTCCCTCAGGGCTTCAGAGGCGAACAAGATTTGTCTCTCCTTGGTCCATTTCGGTTAGAAGTATGCAGCCCCCAGATCATTGCCCATTTTTGGGAGATTTGTCCAACATGTGCCCATCCACTGCATCATCTGTCAAGTGGCTGGTATTTGGTCGGTCACTGGCCTTCCGGGGCATCGCAGTGGGAGTGGTGAGGCCATGAGTGTCCATATCCAAGGTTTCCAAAGCATCCAAGAATCATTCCAGATCTTCAGGATTGGTATACTAACTTGTCCCGCCGTCGCCTCTTATGAGCACTGCAGCTGTTTCCAAAGGGTGTAGCTTATGTTATGTTTCAGGAGACTGGGGTGGAGTGTTAGATACTGTTTGCGTTTGTGGCTAGTATCATGCGAGAAGTCCAGTGATAGTAAGATTTGATGGTTTCCTTGTTGCAGGGATTCAACTCAGGAACAGAACTATGGTTGGGAGCATAGAACATCAGTAGATAGGGACAGAGTCACCATGCCATCTCAGTACCATGAGCCTGAGTCCAACTAGCTATAGTGTCTCACTTGCCCTCCTACCCATATCTAGCGAGACAAGTGAATTGACACCCCAGAACATAAAACTCCTGACTCTCTCAGGGATCGCAGTAACAGGACACCCCCATTTCACTCACACACTAGTACTCATCCACAATAAGATATGACAGAGACACAAAGGAGTTTGAAATGTTTATTTAAACTATCATGCTCTAGAATGCAGTATACGTGCCATTATCAGAAAACAACTGCCTACAAAGAAAACATCACTTCAAAGAACAGTGGTCCCTGACATTCAGAGAATAATGAAAAAATACATATAGACCAAAATTGGAATCTATAGTGTCTGTCCAGCCGTACAGGGTTTAATTACACAATTGTATAGATAGTCAGTATTTTCAGTACAATATCAAAGTGGGACACAGCCGTGTCCTACTACTGTACAAAGACATCTGTGACATACATAGACAAGTGAGGCAAGAGTAGGCTGTCTGCATCTATTCAGAATGTAGCAGACGATATTTTGCAAAGAATACACTGTTTGTGATTTAGTAAATAATAAAATCAAATCATCCAGTGTAAGGTGTCGACGGCGTTTCGATCCCTTTGAAAAATCGTGGGATCATCATCAGGACATTAAACATTCATGCCTTTAAATACTATAAACCATAATCCAGCCCGAGCACAAAGGTGACCATAACAGACAAATCACAATATAACAAAAAACAATAATACACAAAATGGAAAAAACGGGGTGGGTAATGGGAAGGAAAAGGTACAAAGGATTAAATAAATAACCAATCCTGACAGGTCTGACAAGTACACTGATCCTTACACGCAACAGTTAACCAACCGTGCCCGCTGTCGGGCGGAGATAATAACTGGAAAGTGAAAAGTGAAAGTGACTGTTTAGAACCATGCAAGCCGCAAAAAGTGATCGAGTGATTAAAAACAATGGGCCCGAGTGTTTGGGGGAAACACAAGGGGAGGAAGGGCCCGCTAAGTGAGTTACAGGTAATCGACTGGTGTGGGCGTGAGGGGTAGTTGCACGGCTTACCACAAAATTACGTGGTTCTCATTTAAATCGGTGTCTGCTTGAGAAAGGACCTAAAGAGCCAGGAATAAAGACAGATTTATGAGACAGCTTATCTCGTGCATAATAGCCATATTAACACGTCCGTGTTTGTGGGGAGTCGGGTTCGAGTATCAGAACGCTTACCAGAAATTGAAGGTCATATTTAAATGGGGATTCCAATCGTAGCCCCTGAAACGTAAGGTAAGGAGAGTCTTAAATACGGCCAGCTGCTAATGGCCGGAGAGAGCTACACAGTGGGGCAGGTCAAGGGGTTGCTTACCGTGGAAGTCGCCGCGATGGGTTTTCCACTTGCCGAGAAGCCGGTGCTTGTTTGGTCGGTGAGGCGTTGCGAAGAGCGACGTTACATAATGTACGCCGATCACGTGACCAATAGCATGTGACCCGAGACTCTAAGGACGGCGTCTGGTCTATAGTCGCGAAGTTACGGCGGCCATATTGGAATGTGCAATTATATACAGTGAGAGTGGTCCTTGGCGTGA
Organism: Lissotriton helveticus; assembly: GCF_964261635.1. Lineage (NCBI taxonomy): Eukaryota > Metazoa > Chordata > Amphibia > Caudata > Salamandridae > Lissotriton > Lissotriton helveticus. The sequence continues at coordinate 1,028,334,078 of NC_136071.1, forward strand.
CAGAGTGCCGGACGTTAGTGAATTAACTGTGACTAAGGGGTGGGCAGTATAAGCGCTGTACACTTGAGTTTAAAACACAAAAGCGGAATAGTTTAAAACCATACATTCTTCAATGGGTTGAGCTAAGCGTTCCTATGGAATAGAGTGGAAATAGAATCTGTTCCCAAAGGGATTATAGGAGCGAGGTCTAGTCCTCTAATCGATTGAGTCCAGTGAGGATACTTTTAGTCCGAAGTATCCATTTTAACTCCTCTTTATTCAGAAGTCCACTCAGTTCACCTCTTCTCGGTGGGCTTTTCACCATGTCAATGATTGTCCATCTCAAGTCCATTTCAGTGTGTTTTTTCTCCAATGGACTCAATCGATTAGAGGACTGCCCACCCCTTAGTCACGGTTAATTCACTAACGTCCGGCACTCTGTCACGCCAAGGACCACTCTCACTGTATATAATTGCACATTCCAATATGGCCGCCTTAACTTCGCGACTATAGACCAGATGCCGTCCTTAGAGTCTCGGGTCACATGCTATTGGTCACGTGATCGGCGTACATTATGTAAAGTCGCTCTTCGCAACGCCTCACCGACCAAACAAGCACCGGCTTCTTGGCAAGTGGAAAACCCATCGCGGCGACTTCCACGATAAGCACCCCCTTGACCTGCCTCACCGTGTAGCTCTCTCCGGCCATTAGCAGCTGGCCGTATTTAAGACTCTCCTTACCTTACTTTTCAGGGGCTACGATTGGAATCCCCATTTAAATATGACCTTCAATTTCTGGTAAGCGTTCTGATACTCGAACCCGACTCCCCACAAACACGGACGTGTTAATATGGCTATTATGCACAAGATAAGCTGTCTCATAAATCTGTCTTTATTCCTGGCTCTTTAGGTCCTTTCTCAAGCAGACACCGATTTAAATGAGAACCACGTAATTTTGTGGTAAGCCGTGCAACTACCCCTCACGCCCACACCAGTCGATTACCTGTAACTCACTTAGCGGGCCCTTCCTCCCCTTGTGTTTCCCCCAAACACTCGGGCCCATTGTTTTTAATCACTCGATCACTTTTTGCGGCTTGCATGGTTCTAAACAGTCACTTTCACTTTTCACTTTCCAGTTATTATCTCCGCCCGACAGCGGGCACGGTTGGTTAACTCTTGCGTGTAAGGATCAGTGTACTTGTCAGACCTGTCAGGATTGGTTATTTATTTAATCCTTTGTACCTTTTCCTTCCCATTACCCACCCCGTTTTTTCCATTTTGTGTATTATTGTTTTTTGTTATATTGTGATTTGTCTGTTATGGTCACCTTTGTGCTCGGGCTGGATTATGGTTTATAGTATTTAAAGGCATGAATGTTTAATGTCCTGATGATGATCCCACGATTTTTCAAAGGGATCGAAACGCCGTCGACACCTTACACTGGATGAGTTGATTTTATTATTTACCAAATCACAAACAGTGTATTCTTTGCAAAATATAGTCTGCTACATTCTGAATAGATGCAGACAGCCTACTCTTGCCTCACTTGTCTATGTATGTCACAGATGTCTTTGTACAGTAGTAGGACACGGCTGTGTCCCACTTTGATATTGTACTGAAAATACTGACTATCTATACAATTGTGTAATTAAACCCTGTCCGGCTGGACAGACACTAAAGATTCCAATTTTGGTCTATATGTATTTTTTCATTATTCTCTGAATGTCAGGGACCACTGTTCTTTGAAGTAATACTTGCACCCAAGGTCCCTCGCCTACTGCTCCTTTGGGTATCCCTTGTACTATACAAAGAAAACATTAGCATAGTCAGTAAACCGTACATTATAAAAAGCCCTGTCATATGATAAAACAGATTAGCTTAACCCCCTCCCCGTCTACAGAAGCAAACTGATTATACAGCAAAGATCTCTGGGATTAGTAGTGGACCATGCACCTTGGCATACACAGATGGAAGCTCTACATTTCAGATACAGCCATGATCTTCTATCAGAAAATATCTCTCCCTCTGTGTGTGCTACATTACTGTGCATACTTATGGGGTAGATGCTCATAAACAACAGCTTCATTTCTGTGTTGTGTTTAGGTGCTTGTGTCAGACCAGAAACAAAATAATAAGGGACATTGTTGCTTGCCCTTGTCTGCTGTGTTTAGACATTACCGTCCATTTTGCAGTGGAAGGAAGTGATGTCAGATCACAGGGATGGCACAGCCAATGCTGTATTGGACAGTGTTTCAGTTATGGAGACCATGGCAGTTTTTAATATTTGATACGCCGCCATGTCAGAAAAAGATACTGGCGAGGTAGCCCGAGGAACGTCCCCCATTGGTAACGCAGACTGCAGCCTAGAGTTAGAAAGAAGCCTCAGAGAGGAGCAGTTGTTGTGTGTCCTTTTGTCCTGTTGTTTAGATATGTGCAGGGTGAGGGCCTCGACCGTGGTGGATAACATCAATGCAGGATGGGCAACCAGGACCAGAACCAAAGACTAATGTGATGGCAGAGCAGGAAGATGTTCCATGCAGGTGACTTCCATTCTTGAGTAATGGAAAGGTAGCAGTAGATCACATGATTTTCGATAGCTGGTACCTGTGAAAGAAAGATCTCTCACCTGCAGTCAACTTTCAAAAAGTGTGCTTCGTAGGGCTAATTTACAGCACTGTTACATTATGGGAGTCACAGAGGTGTCCTTTCCTTATCACCGAGATCCTTGGCGTGCAATGGTCACCTACCCCAATGCAACCAATGTGGTCAGTCTACACCAAGGGGGTAGGGCGAGGGGTGAGACACTCTCTGTGTAATTGGCCACCATGGATTCATAGAATGAAAGTCCCCACTCTAACCTATATTAAGAAGGGAAAGTGCAAGCCCCAAGTAAAGATGGCCACCATTGTCAGCCAGATCAGATCTACTTGCACACCAAAAGTTAAGTGAAGACAGTTTCACCCATAGTAAAGATGGCCACCAATGCAGAAGATGCAGGTCTCTTTCTATGTTCATGACCTCATCTGCAGCACCGGGTGTCTCCAGTACCGGCAGGCAGGCCAAAGGGAGAAATCAGGATTGGAACAGGTGAGGGTGGGGCCGCACTCCTGCTGCGGAGTTCACCTCCGGAAGCGACCTCCAGGCAGTGAGCAGCGGGACGTAGAGGGCCGTCCATGACTCTGGACCCCCTACATTTTGTTTTACACAAAACTTCCTAGACAGTACCCGGTACTCGATGAAATCTTTCTAAAATATTTAGAAACTATATATAAGTTTCCCCTACCTATTAACCCTTTAATTAAGTGGTAATAGGTAGGGAACAATTATAAAACCCAATACTTACCTTTATCTAATCCCCTAACCTAGAAGAAAGGGAAAGTGGCCTTAAAATAACATGGATGCCTTTAACTTTTGTTAAGGTAGTCATTTGCCAATCACATAATGAATTGTCATTTATTTAGATATATAGTACTATACTGAATATATATGTGTATTTATATTTTTTACTGCACTCTTAGTTTTACACCGCATGATGAATTTATTAGGACTTTTTTCAAATGTTCTAATTTTATTAATATAATTGTTTTGTTTCAGGCCATTGGGAGAGGAAGATGACAAGGAAGAAACCAGTCATCAGTGATGTCACTTACCATGTCATAAGTGATGGAGTATGTGAGGTCTTAAGCAGTGCACAACAACACACTCATCAAAACCAACACACTCACACAAAAGTACACCTACTCACAAAACAACACCAACCAAAAGCAAATGCACACACTCACCAGAATATCAAACACCAGCCAAAAACACACATCCAAACATACACAACAATCATCAAACCTATCATACAGACACAAGCACATCACCCACTCCAGCACCCTCTACCTCCAAAGGCCAATCCTCTACTAACCCTCCTACCCTTACTCCTTCTTCCGAATTAGCCTCTTAACACCTACTAAACCTAAACCCACCCCTGCCAAGAAAAATCCTGGAGGGGCCTGCTCAGTGCCCAATAGATGCCCTTCCTGAAGAGGTTACGCTTTGGACTATGCTTAGGAGGCAAGTCATGGGCAACAAAACCACAAGCTGTTGTTGTGGAAAAAAAATGTTTTCTTTTGTTATAGAAGATAAAGTTCATGAGAGAATTTTCTCAATTATAAATAAAAATAAACAATTTTGCAAAGTTTGCCCGAAAATTATTATTCATTTACAATTTATTAATTATAACAAATGTTAATGATGAAAATGTGACATTGATAGTCTTACTTTTACATTTATACCAGAAAATACAAAAGATTTTTTAAATGACATATATGTAAAGTCTAAACATCAGAAAAAAATTGTAAGGGACACAAAAATGTTGATGCAAACATTTGCCATGCTAATGGACTCTTACATTTTATATTTGTTATTTTTAAGTGTTAATATAGGTGTGTTTTTTTAACTTAATAAGTGAAAAAATAAACACATATGCATTACACCTAAAAAAAATAAAGTACATTTAATAAAATACATAAAATGCACTAGACAAAGGGAAATGTTACATAAAAAATAAAAATTACGATTTAAGTTTAGAACTAACGTTGATTTTATATATTTTTTATTTTTAAAAAAACGTTTTACCTTGTCTAGTGCAATCACTGAATTATGTTGAATTTAAATTATTCAAAAAAAATTGTAATACATATGTTCAAACTTTGATAGTTCATGAAAAAATAATTCAACACACCTCTATGAAGACATTACAAATTTTGATTAATGTAAAATTTTGCGTAATTGTCCATTATCATGATGGCAGCTTGCACCAAATTTGGAGAGAAAAAAAGTAAATACAGGTGTGTTTATTTAAATTTCCTAAACAACAACATTACACACGTATGCATTACATATTTTAAAAAAATGCTTGTAAGAGCAAATGTAAACAGACAATTCAAAAGAAAACAATTAAAATAGACGGTTACCTTTGATTCCGGTGACGATGGGGTTGATTTGCTCGTGGTCAAGCAGCAACAGCAAAGTAACGACTTGGATGATTGGGTTCATGATGGAAAGGGTAGTGGAAAAAAGAAAAAGGGTACATTTCCACCTTACAACCAACTCAGGTGTGGAGGTTTACCCGCCATAGTTAAGTAGACAGGAAGGCACATTGTGATTGGCCTGGCGGAAATATTGACAGAACTCCTATCAACAGCCGTTGCCTATGATGCCGTTGATGCAGGAGGAAAATTCTGGTGAAGACAGAGGGACTTGGTCAGACTATCATCCGCAGACCCGTCAGCATCTAAATTGAGTGGGCGGACAGCCTAGTAGGCGGAGAGATTAACCAATGGAACAGTGACGGAAGGGCCAGATCCGCCAAGATCCAAATCAGGCCCAGAATTTTGGGTTTTGTTTGTTCAAACAAAAGTACATCCACCACTGCTACTTCCTGGCTAAAACCTGAACAACAGGCTGCGGCCCCCATCACAAGACTCAGAGAAATGGTCCCTGGTTCCCAATTTTTTTTTTTTAAATAAATAAGCGAGCAAGATGAACACACCTTGACCCAAAGAGGCATGTGGGGCAGGGTCATAGGGCTTAACCCCCTCCTTCTATTTGCAGGACACAACATGGACAACATATTGTAGCGGCCATTACAGGATCCTGAGACATGGTCCCCATTGAACTTCACAGTAGTGAATGGCAAATATTGAGGGTCAAAATAGGAGCACCTGTAAAGGCTTATAACAGATTTTTGTCACAATTTAAATCATTTGTTAGTGGTAGTGTGGTGTGTTCCAAGGTGATTTTCATGATGACGTCTGGTGGGATTTGATGGACCGGGTTTGAAATAAAACTTTTTTCTCTAACGATTTTCTCATGCAGTCTATGAACGGTCTCATGGAGCTTTTTTGGATGAGGCTCCAGAAGCTAAAATAAGAGCATATTCTATATAAGTTCACACTGGCTTCCTCTGCCATGTGAGAACAGAGTCCGATATTCTGAATAAAACATGTACTTCCAACACTAATAGCAGTTTATTCATGACCTCTCTAATAATGAACAGTAGTTTCCCACAGTGGCCTAATGAACGATTAGGGAGCTAACATTCAATGTGAAACCATCTTTATGGAATCAAAGCTGCAAAACTCATGCATTTCTTTTAGAAATTAACATAATATTTTAATATTCAATGGTCATAAAATGTATGGTTATTTATGATTAGGGCTCTAGAAAGCTAAAATAAGGACGCATTTTCACAAATATCTTACCGCCAACTCAATGCAATTTTGACGGAATTAAAGTTGTAAACCTGAAAGCATTTCCTAGAGTGAATACACCAGTAAATCAGAACATAAAAGGTTTGTGTGTGTCCTAAAAATGATGGTTAGTGTTCTAGAAAGCTAAAATTAGGTCACAATTTATGAGAGTTCTCAAATATCTTCCTCATCCATTTAAATAAAACATTGCGAGAATACAGAGTCAGACATGTACTTCAAACACCATATCTGTTTGTCAGTTAATGCCCTAGTAATCTAGGGGCTGATTACGATGGCGAACAGACTTCAGTCCATTCGCCATTGTATTGGGGATTGTGATCACCCGCCTACAAGGCGGCAGTCCCACAGAGCTAACTATAATGAGACCACCACTGTGGCAGTAGCATTGACCATGTTTTGCATGGCGGTGGGTGCTGCTCTCTGCAGCAACTGCCGCAATACAAAACAGAGACCCCACACATATCCCTGCTCTTTGTGGCAGGCACCATGCAGTGCCTGCCACATGGCGCAGGGATATGACGGGGAGCACCATAGATGCCCCCCAAGTCCAGTGTCTATGGGCCATGGGTAAGGTAAGGGGGGCCAGCTATGGGCCCCCATTATCCCTTTACATCAGGAAAGACTGGCGGGTAAGGCACATCATAATCCCTACGGCAGTGCCTTGTAGGCACTACCAGCATTGTAGGAACTACAAGCCCCTCCGATGGACCAACGGGCTCAAGGAACCCGTCGGATCGTGGCAGTCGGTCTTTCTGACTGTCACACATCCGCCCACTATCAAAATGTGACGGGAGGTAAACTTAATTAAAATGGCGGGGAGACCGCCACCGACAGCCTGCAAGTGGCAGTCTCCACGCCATTGTAATCAGCCCCTTACATCTAACGAACAACTACAGTGCTAACATTTTGCATTCAAGTCCAAGGGGAGACACTCTTCAGCCCCACTTTGTTTGAATAAGGCTGTAGATTTTATAAGCCTTTCCTGAAAAGCAGGCTCTTCCTCTCAACCCAGCTGTCTTAAGACAGCTAGGTTGAGAGGTTTAAAGTACGCATGTGTGGCTGGCCATCGCAAGACAGCCGGTCAAATAGTCCGGCGCACTTTAAACAGTGCATTAGACAGCCCACCATCCTCCCTGCTGCTGTCAGTCAGCAGCGGCCCGTCCCCAATGTGACACTCAGGTCGGGATAAAGGCTGAAAAATAAAATGGTAATGAGCTACCATTATATCTTCCATCTCTGGGGCTTTGGGAGGGATTTTAAATGGGGCGATGCTCCTTCGCTCCAAAGGAGGAGCCTCCCCTGCACTGCTAATTACCCCATATCACAACACTAATGATATGATCTGTGACATTATTGATAACATCACTGATGATAACTGAAATGAACTGATATCATTAACTAGTGCATTGCCTACCCCTTGGATGGGAGAGAGCGCCTCCAAGCACAACTGTAGGGTGACCCAACGGTCTTATTCCATAAATCAGTTCAATCCAAACACATAAAAGTGTTGTTCCAACTTTCGCAGTTTATTAAAAACCAATTGTAAGTTCATGGCTTAACCATCATTCACTGGGTAGTTGGTGTTCAAAATATGCTGATCAATGTTATATGCATAGTCACAACAAATCCCGATGCATTTCGGGCCCCGCCCTTCTTCAGGGGATTACTCTACAAACAGAAACGAAAGAATCATGGTGTCAGCTAAGAATCATCATCAAAGATATCAATCAAATGGTACAACGTGCGTGGAGGGGAGAAAGTGGAGGATAAAGGACAGAAGGATAAACCCGTCGGTAACCGGTAAGTGAATGGTGGTAGGAAGTGTGGGGAGGGAAACGTGAGGACATATGCTGGCAGTGTTCACGTTCGTGATAACGGGCTCTAACAACCTGAAGGGGTGTAACAGTAAACAAATGCGCCACCGCGGTGCTCATACATAAAACGCAAATCGACGTGCCCAGTGTACATGCATAAAAACATATACCAGTGTGACGATTAAAGACTTAAAGTCCCTATGGGGGTACTTACATAGATGAAACTACGCACGGACTCAGCGGAGTTCCGAGCCGGCAGCTGTAAACCAAACGCTCTGTGCGAAGGCTGTGTTCAAGTGTGTGGAAAGGTCGACATAGTGAAGGGACTATGAGATAGCGGGCTCAATGAGGAGCACCATCTTGGAATGTGTTGGGATCACCGGGAAGGTAAAGGGAAAACGAGGTAGAAAACAACCAAAGGGGTGAAGTAAGATTGTGGCTGACAATCAGGAAGGTCTAAAGAAAAAGATCATTACAGATAACATCAATATCATAAATAACATTGAAATTCCATACGATCATTTAACCCATGGGGTGCCATGGTGGACAAAAAGCGGATCCAGAAATTTTCTCTTTTAACAAGGTGTTCTTATTGTTCATGGTCACCTTTATTTGCTCCAACACCTGGAATTTGAGTTGGGCAACATTGTGTCGATTCTCATGAAAGTGTGTGGCCACACTGGATTTCAAGTTCTTGGTCCTGATGTTACTCTTGTGTTCAAGGATACGAACACGGATCTTTCTTTCTGTATGGCCAATGTAACATTTTCCACAAGGGCATTTGAGTAAATAGATGACATTGCTACTGTTGCAGGTGGCATTAACTCGTAGCTTGATGGAGTGCCCTTTCAACGGATGGTTGGTCGTATTGCCTGGAATGCAGTTATTGCAATTGCTGCAATTATAACAAGGTTTTAAACCTGTGTAGGTGGTCTGAGTAATTGGTTCTTTGGATTTGGTTAGAATCTCTTTCAAATTGCGGCCTCTAGTGAAGGCGAACATGGGCGGCTGATTGAAAAGACCTTGAAAATCTGGTTCCATGGTTAAGATCGGCCAGTGTTTGCGAATGATGCGTTGAAACGTGTTAGAGATCACTGAATATTTGGAAACCACGACCATGCGGTCAGACTGTCTCTTGGGTTTGGGTTGGAGGAGTGTTCTCCTCATGATTTTTTCGCTTCTTTCAATGGCCATGTCAAGGATCGGTGGAGGATATCCTCGTGCCTTCAGTTTTTCCAACATGATCCTCATCTCTTGTTTGCTTTCTTGCTCTTTGGAAACGATGCGTTTCACTCGAAGTAGTTGAGCAAAAGGTAAGTTGTTCTTCAAATTCCAAGGGTGAAAGCTTTTGTAGTGTAAAGTTGAGTTTCTGTCTGTAGGTTTGCGGAATAAAGTAGTGGACCATTGGCCTGTCTCTCTATGTATTTCCACGTCAAGATAATGTACACATTTCTCATGATAATCCCATGTGAATTGGATTCTGTTGTTGATGTTGTTCCAAGTCATTAGAAATTCGACCAGAGTATCAGCTGGTCCACTCCATAGTAGGAAAATGTCATCAATGTAACGAAGGTATAATTTTCCATGCTCCGACCACTTAGTTTGACTCAAGATGTGTGTTTCCTCAAACTGTTTCATAAAGATATTCGCGTAGCAAGGAGCTGCGCAATTGCCCATGGCCGTACCATTGAGTTGATGCATCCACTTGTCCTGTACTGTAAAATAACTATGGTAAAGAGTGAACATGGTCAGTTCCATCAGAAAAACTTTCAAATCCAGATCGAGGTCTGATGTTGTTAAGGCCTGTTCAATGGCTTCGATACCCCAGTCATGGGGGATGGAGGTGTAAAGTGCACAGACGTCCACTGTGCACATGATCAGTCCAATGTCTTTTAATTCTTCCATGGTGGACTCGAGTTTTAAAAGGAAATCCGTGGTATCACGTACATGTGATCCTGTTTTTAAAACAAAAGGCTGAAAGTACTTGTCCAGAAATTTGCCAATGTTTTCATGGATGCTTCCCTTAGTGGATACAATCGGACGAAATGGAGGTTTGGTGGGATGTTTGTGTATCTTAGGTAGCATATGTAACACAGGAGGTTTCGGATTATTGGGTGTCAAGTATCGTCTAGTTTTATCATTGATGGTGCCGTTGTCAAAAGCACGGTTAATGATTTGAATCAGGTTCTTGGTAAAGTCTACAGTTGGGTCCCCAGGGAGAACATCGTAAGTATTGGTATCACTGATGTGGGCCTCAATTTGTTCCTCGTAGAAACTGGTATCCATGATTACCAGGGCGCCGCCCTTATCTGCATTCTGACAGGTGATAGTGGGATTGTCAGCCAACCGTTGTAAGATGTTTCTCTCCTTCTTCGATAAGTTCCCATGTTTCATCGATTGTTGGAATGGTAAGCTTGAAATCTCTTGTTTGATCAAATTCTCAAATGAGTCTATGATCTTATGGCTGGAGGGAGCCATAAAAGTGCTGTGGGGACGAAGTCCTCTGAGCATATCATCTGTTTGTGGTGGCATTGGGCAGATGTTCGGAAAGTAATGTCGCAGTCGGATGTTACGTATCAGTTTGAAGGCGCTAACTTCTAACTCCAGGGTGTTAGTTCTGGTTGTGGGGACAAATGATTGCCCCTTTTGAAGAGTTTTGATTTCCTCGGTGGAAAGTTGTATTGAGGATATGTTGATGACTAAATTCTCATCCAAAATCACCTTCTTTTGTAAGGTTTCTTGCTCTTGGTGGCTAGCGGTGTTTGTTCTTTTTCTGTTTCCACGGCGGGTTTTGCCCCCCCGGGATCGGATTGAAAGTCCTGGCCCGGTTCTAAAAAATTTACCGCAGGCCCAGTAGATGTGCTTGGTGTCTGGGATTCGGTGTTGGGTATGACCCGGGTTTGTGTCTGTCGGTTTTCATCCTCTGAGGATGAAGTTTCATTGCCAGAAAAAGGATTGTACGGTTTGTTGGGTCGTCGGCGGGCGTACACCTCTGCCCAGGTGTACTCCTCGCCGAGTTTGTATTCTATGGTGTCTCGTTTGAATTTCCGGAACTTTCTTTCCTGTGTCTCGCGAGTATGTTTGTCCAGTTGGGTGGTGACATCCTCCAACATTTTGGTGAGTTCTTCTCCGGACATGGCACTGTCCAGCTAGTTCCTTACGCTCTTTATCTCGTGAGATAACTCTTCCAGTGTTTTAGACAACTCTTCCACGATCAGGAGGATCAGGTCGAGAGAACACTTGTTGAGGATGGAGTACCACCGCTCAACAAATTTGACGTTGTTTTTACATAATAACGGCTTTAGAGGGACCCTCAGGCCCCGAGGGATCCTTTGCGCACGATGGTACCGTATCAGGGTACTGGCGTGTAGTTTCTGGTTAGATTCTTTCTTGAGTAGGTAGAGTAGTTGTCTGACGTTGCTCTCGACACTGCGGGTGCTGGCAGTGGAGATGATGTCATCCTGGATCATGCTATATATCTTGTTAGCATAATCAGCGGTGAAGGCGAATGTGCTCGCCTTTTGGTCGGTCATGCCTGAGACCGAATCAAAATTCATGGTGAAGGTAAATGGCGTGCTGAGTTCCTGGGTCAGAAGGTAGTGGAAACTAAAGGATGATGGAACCCGCACAGCCTGGGTTATAATCCGTGAGGTTAAACTGAGGTAAAGTTCTGTAGTGTGCTCAAAGGGAATCTCTGTCTGGCCTGACAGAGAGAAATCCGTAAGAACTAGTGCATTGCCCACCCCTTGGATGGGAGAGAGCGCCTCCAAGCACAACTGTAGGGTGACCCAACGGTCTTATTCCATAAATCAGTTCAATCCAAACACATAAAAGTGTTGTTCCAACTTTCGCAGTTTATTAAACACATTGCAAGTTCATGGCTTAACCATCATTCACTGGGTAGAATGTGTTTAATAAACTGCGAAAGTTGGAACAACACTTTTATGTGTTTGGATTGAACTGATTTATGGAATAAGACCGTTGGGTCACCCTACAGTTGTGCTTGGAGGCGCTCTCTCCCATCCAAGGGGTGGGCAATGCACTAGTTCTTACGGATTTCTCTCTGTCAGGCCAGACAGAGATTCCCTTTGAGCACACTACAGAACTTTACCTCAGTTTAACCTCACGGATTATAACCCAGGCTGTGCGGGTTCCATCATCCTTTAGTTTCCACTACCTTCTGACCCAGGAACTCAGCACGCCATTTACCTTCATCATGAATTTTGATTCGGTCTCAGGCATGACCGACCAAAAGGCGAGCACATTCACCTTCACCGCTGATGATGCTAACAAGATATATGGCATGATCCAGGATGACATCATCTCCACTGCCAGCACCCGCAGTGTCGAGAGAAACGTCAGACAACTACTCTACCTACTCAAGAAAGAATCTAACCAGAAACTACACGCCAGTACCCTGATACGGTACCATCATGCGCAAAGGATCCCTCGGGGCCTGAGGGTCCCTCTAAAGCCGTTATTATGTAAAAACAACGTCAAATTTGTTGAGCGGTGGTACTCCATCCTCAACAAGTGTTCTCTCGACCTGATCCTCCTGATCGTGGAAGAGTTGTCCAAAACACTGGAAGAGTTATCTCACGAGATAAAGAGCGTAAGGAACGAGCTGGACAGTGCCATGTCCGGAGAAGAACTCACCAAAATGTTGGAGGATGTCACCACCCAACTGGACAAACATACTCGCGAGACACAGGAAAGAAAGTTCCGGAAATTCAAACGAGACACCATAGACTACAAACTCGGCGAGGTGTACACCTGGGCAGAGGTGTACGCCCGCCGACGACCCAACAAACCGTACAATCCTTTTTCTGGCAATGAAACTTCATCCTCAGAGGATGAAAACCGACAGAGACAAACCCGGGTCATACCCAACACCGAATCCCAGACACCAAGCACATCTACTGGGCCTGCGGTACATTTTTTAGAACCGGGCCGGGACTTACAATCCGATCCCGGGGGGGCAAAACCCGCCGTGGAAACAGAAAAAGAACAAACACCGCCAGCCACCAAGAGCAAGAAACCTTACAAAAGAAGGTGATTTTGGATGAGAATTTAGTCATCAACATTTCCTCAATACAACTTTCCACCGAGGAAATCAAAACTCTTCAAAAGGGGCAATCATTTGTCCCCACAACCAGAACTAACACCCTGGATTTAGAAGTTAGCGCCTTCAAACTGATACGTAACATCCGACTGCGACATTACTTTCCGAACATCTGCCCAATGCCACCACAAACAGATGATATGCTCAGAGGACTTCGTCCCCACAGCACTTTTATGGCTCCCTCCAGCCATAAGATCATAGACTCATTTGAGAATTTGATCAAACAAGAGATTTCAAGCTTACCATTCCAACAATCGATGAAACATGGGAACTTATCGAAGAAGGAGAGAAACATCTTACAACGGTTGGCTGACAATCCCACTATCACCTGTCAGAATGCAGATAAGGGCGGCGCCCTGGTAATCATGGATACCAGTTTCTACGAGGAACAAATTGAGGCCCACATCAGTGATACCAATACTTACGATGTTCTCCCTGGGGACCCAACTGTAGACTTTACCAAGAACCTGATTCAAATCATTAACCGTGCTTTTGACAACGGCACCATCAATGATAAAACTAGACGATACTTGACACCCAATAATCCGAAACCTCCTGTGTTACATATGCTACCTAAGATACACAAACATCCCACCAAACCTCCATTTCGTCCGATTGTATCCACTAAGGGAAGCATCCATGAAAACATTGGCAAATTTCTGGACAAGTACTTTCAGCCTTTTGTTTTAAAAACAGGATCACATGTACGTGATACCACGGATTTCCTTTTAAAACTCGAGTCCACCATGGAAGAATTAAAAGACATTGAACTGATCATGTGCACAGTGGACGTCTGTGCACTTTACACCTCCATCCCGCATGACTGGGGTATCGAAGCCATTGAACAGGCCTTAACAACATCAGACCTCGATCTGGATTTGAAAGTTTTTCTGATGGAACTGACCATGTTCACTCTTTACCATAGTTATTTTACAGTACAGGACAAGTGGATGCATCAACTCAATGGTACGGCCATGGGCAATTGCGCAGCTCCTTGCTACGCGAATATCTTTATGAAACAGTTTGAGGAAACACACATCTTGAGTCAAACTAAGTGGTCGGAGCATGGAAAATTATACCTTCGTTACATTGATGACATTTTCCTACTATGGAGTGGACCAGCTTATACTCTGGTCGAATTTCTAATGACTTGGAACAACATCAACGACAGAATCCAATTCACATGGGATTATCATGAGAAATGTGTACATTATCTTGACGTGGAAATACATAGAGAGACAGGCCAATGGTCCACTACTTTATTCCGCAAACCTACAGACAGAAACTCAACTTTACACTACAAAAGCTTTCACCCTTGGAATTTGAAGAACAACTTACCTTTTGCTCAACTACTTCAAGTGAAACGCATCGTTTCCAAAGAGCAAGAAAGCAAACAAGAGATGAGGATCATGTTGGAAAAACTGAAGGCACGAGGATATCCTCCACCGATCCTTGACATGGCCATTGAAAGAAGCGAAAAAATCATGAGGAGAACACTCCTCCAACCCAAACCCAAGAGACAGTCTGACCGCATGGTCGTGGTTTCCAAATATTCAGTGATCTCTAACACGTTTCAACGCATCATTCGCAAACACTGGCCGATCTTAACCATGGAACCAGATTTTCAAGGTCTTTTCAATCAGCCGCCCATGTTCGCCTTCACTAGAGGCCGCAATTGGAAAGAGATTCTAACCAAATCCAAAGAACCAATTACTCAGACCACCTACACAGGTTTAAAACCTTGTTATAATTGCAGCAATTGCAATAACTGCATTCCAGGCAATACGACCAACCATCCGTTGAAAGGGCACTCCATCAAGCTACGAGTTAATGCCACCTGCAACAGTAGCAATGTCATCTATTTACTCAAATGCCCTTGTGGAAAATGTTACATTGGCCATACAGAAAGAAAGATCCGTGTTCGTATCCTTGAACACAAGAGTAACATCAGGACCAAGAACTTGAAATCCAGTGTGGCCACACACTTTCATGAGAATCGACACAATGTTGCCCAACTCAAATTCCAGGTGTTGGAGCAAATAAAGGTGACCATGAACAATAAGAACACCTTGTTAAAAAGAGAAAATTTCTGGATCCGCTTTTTGGCCACCATGGCACCCCATGGGTTAAATGATCGTATGGAATTTCAATGTTATTTATGATATTGATGTTATCTGTAATGATCTTTTTCTTTAGACCTTCCTGATTGTCAGCCACAATCTTACTTCACCCCTTTGGTTGTTTTCTACCTCGTTTTCCCTTTACCTTCCCGGTGATCCCAACACATTCCAAGATGGCGCTCCTCATTGAGCCCGCTATCTCATAGTCCCTTCACTATGTCGACCTTTCCACACACTTGAACACAGCCTCCGCACAGAGCGTTTGGTTTACAGCTGCCGGCTCGGAACTCCGCTGAGTCCGTGCGTAGTTTCATCTATGTAAGTACCCCCATAGGGACTTTAAGTCTTTAATCGTCACACTGGTATATGTTTTTATGCATGTACACTGGGCACGTCAATTTGCGTTTTATGTATGAGCACCGCGGTGGCGCATTTGTTTACCGTTACACCCCTTCAGGTTGTTAGAGCCCGTTATCACGAACGTGAACACTGCCAGCATATGTCCTCACGTTTCCCTCCCCACACTTCCTACCACCATTCACTTACCAGTTACCGACGGGTTTATCCTTCTGTCCTTTATCCTCCACTTTCTCCCCTCCACGCACGTTGTACCATTTGATTGATATCTTTGATGATGATTCTTAGCTGACACCATGATTCTTTCGTTTCTGTTTGTAGAGTAATCCCTGAAGAAGGGCGGGGCCCGAAATGCATCGGGATTTGTTGTGACTATGCATATAACATTGATCAGCATATTTTGAACACCAACTACCCAGTGAATGATGGTTAAGCCATGAACTTGCAATGTGTTTAATAAACTGCGAAAGTTGGAACAACACTTTTATGTGTTTGGATTGAACTGATTTATGGAATAAGACCGTTGGGTCACCCTACAGTTGTGCTTGGAGGCGCTCTCTCCCATCCAAGGGGTGGGCAATGCACTAGTTCTTACGGATTTCTCTCTGTCAGGCCAGACAGAGATTCCCTTTGAGCACACTACAGAACTTTACCTCAGTTTAACCTCACGGATTATAACCCAGGCTGTGCGGGTTCCATCATATCCTTTAGTTTCCACTACCTTCTGATATCATTAACGTCAGTGGTAGCAGAGTGGCTGTATTAGAGATGCCAAACCTTGATAAAAGTGTGACTATAGCCCGATGTCTCCACTCTGTCCCCGTGTTTGGATTACCAATGAAAAGGCTCGGTAAAACACCTTCAGAGTGTGTCTAATAATGGTAAGTATTGCCATATGCCTATCCCTACCATTTAGTCACTAGCTAGGCAGGATCATTAAAATATATCACGAGGAAGGCCAGTGACACAGTGGGGTGTTTGGTAAAGGCTGAAACATGTCGGTTCGTGCAGACGGGGTAAGGGAAATGTTTCTCCGATATGCCCGATTATAATAATTTGTGGTAGTGCCAAAAGGGAGACCCATGAGAAAATATATGGTGGTACCCACTTACGCAGTTTTAGTCATCTTTCTGCAATAGGGATCCCTCTAATGAAAAAAACATTTTTTTTGTTTAAAAGATAGGCGCTCTACCCTGAGCATTGGTCTACGCCAGAGTGTGTCAGCGGCCCTATGATGAAGCATGCCGTTCAGTGGGTGAGGACAATTTTATTACCCCTACGGGTTTCCCAGTAAGGTTTCTTCTCTTCCCCCACTCCTCCCTTTGTCTGCTCCAGGAGAGGGGTTTTAGTCCTTCTCATTAAGTGTGTTCAAGAGTCAGTTTGGGAGAGTGCAGGGAGGATCAATCTCTAGTCCCTTCTAGGTTGTTGTGTAGATCATTGACAACAACACTGTGTATGGCAGGGGCGTGAGCCATAGATCGTTTTGAGGATGAGTTATAGTTACTTGAGATAACTATAACTGGTGAATATCAGTGGTTTGGGTAGATTAAAACCATATGTTTAAATTGTCCTTTACACCTAACTCTAACATCACTTTAAGTTCCCTTTACTGTCTGTCATATCTTTCCAGGAACGATTTATTCAATTTTTCGGTTAAAATGTGATTTATTAGTTTAACAAAGACGCCACAGTAATGTATATCGAACAGATTCCGTACGGCCATTTGCACGTTCTTCTTCAATATAACTTCAAAATAAATTTGGTTAGGAAGACATGCATTTATACATATTTAGCAAACCCTTTAAAATAAAACCTTGCTTTCTTTCCTCTGATAAATCAACACCTACGACGTTTACAGAAAGCACTGTTGAGGAAATAAAGTGTATTTTTCAAAGTGACCAGCTGATGGCAGCAAACATCTTCAGGTCTCTATTTTTACTTTATGGTAAACCAAATAATACTTCTAGTATTTAGTCCATTGTAATAATGGCTGCTTAATTTCCATTCAGATCAGAGTATAGTGCCTAACAGTATTTTTCATAACGATATGGCTAACTAAATACTTAGAGAAAAATTGAGAGAAAGTGTGTGAGAGCGGCTTAGAGTAGCTGCAACGATTTTATAAAAAAGAACAATGTATAATTTGCTAGACATTTACTATCTCTTTGGCCTGGTACCGAGTCAGGGACTTTCGACAAAGTAGCGCGGCCTAAGGGGCAGATTTATGAAGCCCTTGCGCCACGTTTACGCCGCTGTTGCGTCACGCAAGGCGGCGTAAACGTGGCGCATCCCTACGAACGATTTACAACGTGACGCATCTAGGCAGATGCGTCACGTTGTAAAGCCCTGCGCCGCTTGTGGGCGTTCCGGCGCAGGGTGGGCGTTCCGGGGCAGGTGCGCCTCGCAAAAGTGGCTGAGTGAAATCTATGAGATTTCACTCAGTCACTTTCTGGCCAATGCTGCGTCAAAAGCCTGCGCCTGCTTGAAGCAGGCGTAGGTCTTGATGCAGCATTGTTGAGATGGGGCACCACCGAGCCTTGCTGGAGCTGCGTCGCGCTTGCGACGCAACTCCAGCAATGCGCCACCTTAACGACACAGATGCCTCACGCATCTGTGCCGTTTTTGCCCCATGGTGCGCCGCATTATAAATGCGGCGCACCATGGGTGGCGGAGCTGTGGCGCACTGTGGCGCACATTAACTAGCGCATCCCTGGGGATGCGCCAGTTAACATAAATCTGCCCCTAAGTACCTTTCAGTAGCGCAACGAAACTTGAGGGGACCCCCCTGCAAAGTACATGGAGGGGTCCACCTCTGGACCCACTTAGGAGTTCTCAGGCCAGTGTACTGTGGTTAGGGGGTACCATGGACCTCAGGGCACCCCACACTGCGTGGTCTGCGGGGGCCTTTGTTATGCCACTGGTACCTGCCCGGAAATGCAGAAATCAGGCCCAGCTGCTTCTGGCAGGTGGGTTCACCAGAGCAGAAAAGAACAGCAAAGAATGGAAGACTTTGCAGTACAATTTCCCCATATATTGGCTAAAAAACTGAAATTTCCCAACCATTGCTGCCATTGCAATGGCAGTGAGATCGTTTTGAGGGCTAACAAAATTGTGTCTGAGTGTTTGCATGCGTGTGAACTCAAAGTTGTAGCTATTTAATATGAGGACAAAAGACACTCAATTGATGGATGGAATGCAGAACAAATCAAAACATTCACTCCCGAGTCAAGAGATCTGGGTTAACCCCTTGCGTGCATTCGTCGGCCAACGACCGTCGCGAGCACTACCTCCGTAGTGCTGCGAAAGTCCGTTGGCTGCCGCAGCCCCGCCCACTCGCTAAACCGCTGCCGCGGTTAAGCAGTTAAATCCATCATTCTTTTGTTCCCCAAGCCACCCCTGTTTAGACCTGGTCATATACAAATCAGTCTTGACCCTGTGCCTCATGGGAACAGTCCAGCCCGAACTGCCAAGCCAGGTCCTCTCTGGACCGGAAACAAGCATCCTGGGACGGGTTTGAGATCACACGGCCCTTATTTTGAAGGGCCTTGAAGACGATACACATGGACTTAAAGGGGCTCCACTATTCCAAGGGGATCCAGTGGAGTTCTCTAAGAGGAATGGATGCTGAAGATCTTCAGGAACTCCACTGGAAAAGACACGCTGGGGTTGCCAGTAGGTTCAGAGAATGGAACAATGGGGGAGTTTCAGGAATCATTTATTGCATCTATATTGGGGACTGTGATACGTTTTTCATTAGCCATTTAAGGAACTAGTATAGTAGTTTCGTTAAAACAAAAAAAGTTAATAAACAGAGAAAGGAATTAAGGTCTGTACAAAAAAGGCACGTTTAATTTTACTTTATTAACCATAAGAAATTGTTTGCTGTTGAATGTAACTTTGTATTGTGTATGTTCTACTAAACATTTGAGCTCTACACAGATACGGACTCAAGTCCTATGGGAGAATTGGGGGATCAGACCACTTGGAGCAGATACTGTTATTGCGCAGGCATAGAGTTACCGTAGATGGTTTTGCCAAGTTGGAATGACAAATGCTGAGCAATGTCGGTTTTACTGACTAATAAATTGTATTAACTTGCTACCCAGAGGACAGTTTGTGTAGCTAACAATCACTTTCGAAATATATTGGCAATGTACCAGCCCAAAATCAGTTCGGTGACAGCCTAGGGTAGGTAGTTCAGTGTCCCCAACTGTTGACTTTTACAGACGTCTAGGTGAGACAGTCAGTGAACATTGGCAGCTCTCCGACTAGATGCTGAAAGGAGCACCTTCATTCGTCCTGCAGCTGGAATGTGCCTCAACTAGGTTATGCAAGGGCAGACTAACAGCCATTTCGACTTACAGTTTTGCTTAGATGGGGTTGACATGGGATAAGGAGCCAGAGCATTCAGTCTACAGGTGAGAGGCGCAATTGACCTCTCATCATTGTGGGTCCAGAGTAGCATGCTACTCGCCGAAAAAGCGCTTTAACACCAGGGGTAGCAAGCGCTATATAAATGCAAACCTTTTTCCCTCTTATCCCTCCACAATCCATCTCAAACCAAATAGCGGACTAGCATATCCACCACTCAAATTACTTTCATATTTCACTATACTAATTCACCACTAATCCTTTATGGGTTCGGAGTAGCGTGCTACTCACCAAAAAAAGCTCTATGATGCCTTGTCAGGGGTAGTAAGTGCTATATAAATGCATTTACAATATAATACAATCATGAAATCTTCACTCATGCTATCTTTGAATAGTTGGCCTCTATCCAGGAGTTAATGGCTGCAAGCAGTCCTGGAAAGTTGCCTGCGTGAAGGAAATTCTGAGATTCTGAAAAAGGGCTGAAGGCCTTCAGGGTAGTCAAATCATGGAGTCTGCAGCTGATAGTCTGTTTGGAAAAGCGATGAATATCAACATTACTGGACTGAGGGTTCATCTTTGGGTGACTCAAAATGTCAGACCCCATACCTAAGCATTCACAGATGGACAGTCTACATCTCAGCAGATGCAGTGCTCTTGTCTCAGAACTCTCATTCCATGTGTCTATTTTTGCTCATGTGCTCATCTATATCATAGGACATGTGTGCACATAAGCAACAGCTGCATTCTTGTGTTGTGTCTCGGTGCTAGTGCCTGGCCAGAAAGAGTAACAAGGGACATTGTTGTTTGGCCTTGTCTATGGTGTTCAGACTAAATGTTAGGAAATGAACAGAATGTGAAAACATATGCAGGTTCTGTGTGATAGCACAATGTGGCACTAAATAAAAACATGTTTATATAGCAACGTGTGCATAGGAAAATGAGGTCTGCAATGTGCACAGTTAGGCTAACATATGGAAAATTACAATGGGCCATGCAGGAAACACACAACACCTGTTTCGGTAACTCAGTGGAATTCCGTGGAGTGAAACTCTGCAAGCTCTGCCCAGGCCTACAGAAAATAAGCAGAAAACTAGCAGAACCCGCTCAGGCACTCATGCACCCACTAACAGAACAACTCAGACACTCTCATAGCCACTCACAGACCCATTCACTCAGCCACCCACTCACAGAAGAACTCAGACATGTACACCCACTCACAGATACATTGACACTTACAGAATCAATCATACTCTCACCCACTCACAGATCTACTCAGAGACTCAGATACCAACTCACTGACCCTCTCGGAGACTCACACACATACTCACAGACCCACTCAGACACTCATATACCAACTTACAAACCCACTGATACTCTCTCATATCCAATTACAAACCTACTCAGACACTCCACTGAGACACTCATGCAAGGTTAGTGGTTATAGTTAGGACATAAAATTAAAAACCCTTACAAGTTCACTTAAAAAAACCAAAGGTTACAGGGACATTATAGTTAGTAAATAGAACTTTTTTTAAACTTGGAAATTTACTGAAAAAAACAAAGGTTTACAGGAATGTTATATTTGGGAAATAGAATTGAAAAGACCTTAGAAATTCACTGATAAATACCAAAGGTTACAGGAACATTATAGTTAGGCTCAGATTTGGCTCGTACAAAAAAACAGTAAAATTCAGCAGTTATAGTTACTTGAGCTAACTATAACTTACACCTCCGCAGTTCACTGCTTATGACCACACATAATACAGCACTCATTAAATTGTCAGTGACATCACTCATGACATCTCAAATGACATCACTGATTACAATATCTACAGAACCACTCACACCCCATACAACCTCTCATATGCCCACTCACACACCCACACAACCACTCACATACCCATTCACAGAATCATACAAGTACTTAAACAACCGCTCACTTATCCATAGAGCCACTTGCACACCCACTTACTAACACATAGAGCCTGATAATACGACCAGTCACTCACCCATACAGCCACTCACACAACCATACACTCACCCATACAGCTACTGACACACCCAGTTATTCACCTATACAGACACTCAGTCATCCATACAGCCTCTTAACAGAGCCACTCACTCACCCATACAACCAGTCACACACTCACTTACACACCCGCTCAACCACTTACATACCCATTCACACATTCATACAAACACTCACATATCCACTCGCTTACACATGCAGCTGATCCCACAGACACTCACTCTTCCATACAACAATTCACACTCCAACTCACCTAACCAAACACTCACTCAAACAGCCACTCATTCACCCATACAGCCACTTACATATACTCATACAGCCATTCAGACACCCATTTTTATTTACCCATACAGTCACTGACACACCCATTCACCTAACCATACAGCCACTCATACATCCACTCACTCACCGACCCATACAGCCACTGACATACCCAATCACTCACCAAAACAGCCACTCACACAGCCACTGTCAACCACACAGCTACTCAGAAACCCACTTATACACTCATACAGCCACTCACACACCGCTCACACACCTGTACAGTTACTCAAACACCCACTCACACACAGATACAGTCACACAGCAACTCACATAAACTATGTTAAGAAAAGGAATCACTCATTAGTAGTACACAAAGTGTGCTAATTTAACTTTTGTGGTATCTGGAATATATATGTTTATCATACAAATACGTTTAGAAAACACTCACAATCACTGTGTAATGTCATCAGTGCCGGGACACTCTACCTGAGTAGCTGTGCGCTTTATAAATCACCATATAACATAACATAACATAACATCATTGATGCCATTGGAAATGTCATCAGTGATGCACCAGTGATGTCACTGACCATGTCATGAGTAATGTAATATATAAGGTCATAAGCAGTGCATTGCGGGGTTGTAAGTTATAGTTAGCTCAGGTAACAATGGATCACTGACATAATATCGACGACACAAATATCGAGATACACAAATATCGAGTCAAAAATATCGATTGACAAAATATCGACTCCCTATCTTCAAACAGGTAAGTACCAAAATATCGACTCCAAAATATCGACTTACAAAAATATAGACTGTCAAAATATCGATTTTTTAAAATGTCTTAAAAGTAAGTTAAAACTAATATAGTAATAAATATATTTAATATAAACTTAGAAATAATTATTAAAAAAATATAATTTTAATACATAATTTATATAATTAAAAAAATTATATCACCAAAAATTACACACACACACATATATATATATATATATATATATATATATATATATATATATATATATATATATATATATATATTTAAACATATTATTAAATAAACATATATAACATTTTAGAAAATGTTTAAAATTTATTGTTACAACTATAGTGAGTTCAACATTAGCAAAAGTGTTGGATAGCGTAGAGGTAAAATTTACTACTCCCACTCCAGTGGGTGCAACAGTAGGGAAAGCGCTGGATAGCGTAGAGGTTAAAATTACTATTCCCACTCCAGGGATGTATGACGTTACAACGCATACTTTTACAACGCCTACCATTACAACAAAACTTTTACAACGCAAAAACTTTTACAACGCATACATTTACAACGCAAGATTTTACAACGCATATACCTTTACAACGCATACCATTACAACATAAGTATTGGTAAGTATATAATAATTTTTTGAATATAAATTAATAAAAAATATTATAATATAATTTAATATAATTTAATTTTATTAAATAAATGTAATTTAAATGTAATTTTACTTTATTTTTACAAAGTACCCCTGTACCCCAAAAACCCAAAACTGACCCTGAACCCTAAAAATACCCCTTTACCCATAAACTGAAAACTGACCCTGAACCCTAAAAATACCCCTTTACCCGAAAACTGAAAACTGACCCTGAACCCTAAAAATACCCCTTTACCCAAAAACTGAAAACTGACCCTGAACCCTAAAAATACCCCTTTACCTACAAACTGAAAACTGACCCTGAACCCTAAAAATACCCCTTTACCCCAAAAACTGAAAACTGACCCTGAACCCTAAAAATACCCCTTTACCCAAAAACTGAAAACTGACCCTGAACCCTAAAAATACCCCTTTACCTACAAACTGAAAACTGACCCTGAACCCTAAAAATACCCCTTTACCCCAAAAACTGAAAACTGACCCTGAACCCTAAAAATACCCCTTTACCCAAAAACTGAAAACTGACCCTGAACCCTAAAAATACCCCTTTACCCAAAAACTGAAAACTGACCCTGAACCCTAAAAATACCCCTTTACCTACAAACTGAAAACTGACCCTGAACCCTAAAAATACCCCTTTACCCCAAAAACTGAAAACTGACCCTGAACCCTAAAAATACCCCTTTACCCAAAAACTGAAAACTGACCCTGAACCCTAAAAATACCCCTTTACCCAAAAACTGAAAACTGACCCTGAACCCTAAAAATACCCCTTTACCCAAAAACTGAAAACTGACCCTGAACCCTAAAATTAAAATATTTATCAATTAATCAATTATAATTAATTACCAATTATATTTTAATTAATTACCAATTAATAATTAATTAACAATTAATTTTTAAAAAATATCAATAAATAAATTAACATATTTAATTAATTATAATTAAATTACTTCCCACCCTATTCCCCTATAAACCCACAACCCGCTACAGAAAATAAATTACTAAAATTAAAATATTTATCAATTAATCAATTATAATTAATTACCAATTATATTTTAATTAATTACCAATTAATAATTAATTAACAATTAATTCTAAATTATTATCAATAAATAAATTAACATATTTAATTAATTATAATTAAATTACTTCCCACCCTATTCCCCTATAAACCCACAACCCGCTACAGAAAATAAATTACTAAAATTAAAATATTTATCAATTAATCAATTATAATTAATTACCAATTATATTTTAATTAATTAGCGATTAATAATTAATTAACAATTAATTCTAAATATATATCAATAAATAAATTAACATATTTAATTAATTAGAATTAAATTACTTCCCACCCTATTCCCCTATAAACCCACAACCCGCTACAGAAAATAAATTACTAAAATTAAAATATTTATCAATTAATCAATTATAATTAATTACCAATTATATTTTAATTAATTACCAATTAATAATTAATTAACAATTAATTCTAAATATATATCAATAAATAAATTAACATATTTAATTAATTAGAATTAAATTACTTCCCACCCTATTCCCCTATAAACCCACAACCCGCTACAGACTTATATTACACAAAAAATAATTTTTTTTATTAACTTACCTTAAATTCGATATTTTTGTTGTCTATATTATGTCTAGTCGATATTATGTCCATTCTATATTTTTGATTCGATATTATGTCCATTCTATTCGATATTAATTTTCTCTAGTCGATATTTTTGTTGTCTATATTATGTCAAGTCGATATTATGTCCATTCTATATTTTTTACTCGATATTCTGTCCAGTCGAAATAATTGACTCGATATTATGACTGTACACCGTAACAATAGCTGCTGAATTTCACAGGTTTTGTACGTGTGAAATCTGAGCCTAACTATAACATCCCTGTAACCTTTAGTTTTTTCAGTGAATTTTATTTATATATCTATATATATATATCTATATATCTATATATATAGATATATATATATATATATATATATATATATATATATATATATATATATATATATATATATAGATATATATTTATATTTCCAAAAGATTGCCCTGCAAGCAAGTCCGCACTCAAAATCAGGTAGGTTGCACAACAACTTTTATTCCAGATAAAGCGGGAATTTTAGTCCAGAATACTCCCTTTTTCCTAATGCCTGACGCGTTTCAGAGAAACATTCTCCTTTATCACAGGCGATATGAAGTTCACACTTTTTTCTCTCCAGCCAACATTTCCGCCGTTACTCTGTAGATTTCAAGCCTCCTGTGCGCTCATGCACGGCTTATATTAGTTAATTAGGCAATGGTGTGTTCGTGCAAGGCATTGCGGTATTTGTGGTCTTTTCAACATTTCTGTCCCTCCATTGGGTTGTGTGCAGACTTCATTATTGTATTACAAACAGAGAGCCGCCCTCCAATGGGCTGCTTGGACTGAAAGTCCCACATTCATCTCATTTAGGTACCTGCATTTGCTTTCGTCGATCTGGAATCTCTCCAAACCACGGGCCCCTGAATGAATGAATGAATGATGTAGGTCTTATCATGCGCATACTTAGCCCAATGGGCGTCAAGGCGCCTAAAACAAATGACACAGCTAGCAGATCAACCCAACAGTCCATCACTGATAAGCTTTGATAAAGTACCAAGTCTTCAAGGCTTTTTTAAAAAGATCAATTGAGGGAAGTACTTTAACCTCAGTTGGAAGAGAGTTCCAAAGCTTAGGGGCCACTACAGAAAAGGCTCTTGCTCCCCATGTGGCTAGCCGTATACGCGGCACTACCAATTGGGACAGACCAGCAGTTCGTAGGGATCTGGTTGGGGTATAATGTGAAAGCAGAGACCCAAGAGAATCATCCGGACCTGCCCTGAGCGCTCTGTAAGTGAGACATAGAATCTTAAAGAAGACTCTATACTGAACAGGAAGCCAGTGAAGGTCTCTCCTGGCAATCGTAGCAGAGGATGCTAAGGGAAGGGCCAGCACAAAACGTGCTGCCGCATTCTGCACTATTTGCAGTTGATGAATAAGACCTTTGTTAGACTCCGCTTACAAAGAGTTGCAGTAATCAAGCCTTGATCCTACAAGAGCAACTGCGATCTGCTTGCGGGCCTGGGGAGAGAGATAGTGACGGATCCTATTCAGGATCCTGATCACACCCCAACATGTGGCCACCGTCCTATTTACTTGGAGCTTCATGGAGAGTGAGGTGTCAAAGACTACACCGAGATTTCTGGCTGATTGGGAGGGAGTGGGGCAGATGCCAAGAGACAGAGGCCACCACTCATTCGACCAAGCATCTTGGTCCTTCCCAAAAACCAAAACCTCTGTCTTATCGCCATTTAGCTTTAGGGAATTGATGACCATCCAATCTGCTACATGCTGCATGCATGATCTAAAGCTAATGGCAGACAAACGATCAGAGGAATGGGCCAGAGACACCATGATCTGGGTGTCATCGGCGTAGGATACCACCTCCATCCCCTGCGATCTTACTAGTCTAGCAAGGGGGGCCACATAGATGTTAAACAGGGTCGGACTAAGGGCCGACCCCTGTGGCACCCCACATTGCAACGACTTAGCAGGGGAAAGAAAGTCTCCAAGCTTTACTCTCTGTTCTCTACCCGTGAGAAAGGAGTTAAGGAGATTCAGAGCCGACCCAGAGACCCCTGCCTCCCTAAGCCGAGATGTTAAAATGGCGGGAGACAGGGTGTCAAATGCGGCTGTGAGATCTAATAGGACCAGTATGGTGGTTTGGCCTCTGTCCACTTTTCGACGGATGTTATCTGCAATCACAGTAAGAGCGGATTCAGTACTGTGACATTTTCTGAATCCGTGCTGGGTGCAGTCCAAGTACTCATTGGTTTCTAGAAAAGTGGAGAGATGTAGGTTAAGGTGTGACTCCAGTATTTTCGCAGGCGCCGGAAGCAGAGAAATGGGCCTAAAGTTTTTAAGAATGCCAGGGTCCAGAGAGGGTTTCTTTAGGAGGGGCCTCACTATCGCCTTCTTCCACACAGAAGGAAAGGAACCCTGAGTGATGGCACCATTCATAACCTCCAGCAGCGGTGGAAGAATACTATTTCTGCACTCTTTCAAAGTTTTTAACGGCAGGGGGTCCATGGGAGAGGAGGATTTAGTCCTATCAAGTAGAAGATTCAGTCCTTCCAAAGACAGTAGAGGAAATTGTTCAAATTGTTTGGAAGGGCCTTCGCCCATGGAATCTAGGTTAGAAATGGCAGAAAGGATATCCTTGTCCAGGGAGCGCCTTTGTAACTCCAGGGCAGTATGGATGTCAAGAATTTTATTGTGAAAGAAGTCGGAGATGTTATTACAGAGGTCCTGAGAGCTGACCACAGGGTCAGGGAGTTGAAGAGAGCATAGTGAGTCAGCAATTTTGAAAAGTTCCCTTGATGAAGTTAGGGAACCTGTGAGGTTGGTAAAGTACTCTTGCTTCTCCAATATAACTCTCCGTTTATAGTCTCGTAAATCAGACTTAAGGGATTCTCGGTCTTTCGGATCCCAGGACTTCCTCCATCTTCTCTCACTACTCCTGCAGCCCTGCCTTAGAAGTCTCAGACGCTCCGAGAACCAGGGTGCGGTGGGTTTCTGTCGAGCTACATATCGAAGGGAGGCAGGGGCAAGCTTTTCTACCGCACTGGTGATGGAATCAGTGAGTTTTTGAGCTGCCTCATCTACTCCCTTCAAGGAGATAAATTCTAGAGCCCGAATTTGGGGAAGAATGGTGTCATCAGTAATATTTTTAAAATTTCTCCTGAGAATGAAGGAGGAGGCAGCCGAATTGGCTGGAAAGGGGGCAGAGGAAATAAAGTCAAAAGGCACAGCGAAGTGGTCTGTCCAGACCAAAGGCAAGGGCAATCCAGAGATTATCCTAGCATCACTCGAAAATATTCCATCAAGAATATGGCCAGCCTTGTGAGTAGAACTGCTCACCAGCTGAACAAGATCAAAAGCTCTGAGTGAGTCAGTTAATGTCATGGTATCCTTAGAGCTGATGTCATCCAAATGAAAATTAAAATCACCTAAAATAGAAAACTGAGATTTTCCATAATAGGGTTCTAAAATTTCCAATAGCTGTGAAGTGAAATTCGCCCTTGGACCCGGCGGTCTATAGATCAGTATTCCAGTGAAAGAAATGGATGGGGCGCACAATATACTAAAATAGAGTGCCTCAAAGCAATCTCCAGGCTTGGACAATGATTTGATGGTACAAACAAGCGATGACTTACAGAGGACAGCAATTCCTCCTCCTCTACGAAGAGGTCTGTCCTGTCTATAAAACGAATAGCCATCAGGAATGGCCAGAAGTAATTCATGTCCAGAGGACTCCGAGGCCCACGTCTCCGTGATAAAGACCCAGTCCGGCTGTCTTTCTTCCACAAAATCGTGGAAGACGACATTATGTTTAATTAGCGATCGCACATTGACTAGGAACCCAGTTTTGGAAATCGGGTCAGGGCGACGCAAGGAACGCGACAGTGATCTAGTAGGGCGTGAGTTAGAGCAGCTAAATGGAGTCCTACATGTGAAACATTGCTGAGAATGTAGAATGCCTTCAGGGGAGAAACGGTGAAAACACCGTTGCGCTAGTGGCCTAAGTGCCCTGAGTTCCAGCATGGAGTATTGCCTGGGTACCTTGTGAAATGGAGAGAGGGTACCTACCGTGTCCAGGCCGTCCTGCAGCCCGTCCTCAGCGCGGACGGGCGCAGACGGGCTGAACTCAGGCGTAACTCCGGCGGAAATCCGGCGATCCCGCTGCGCGATGACGCTGCGCGTAGGCATGGCTGCAATTTATGTTGGTCCAGCCTCCTAAACGAGGACTAGACCGCGCGATGACTCAGCCCTCAACCAATATGGCCCCCAATCGAGACTCTGGCGAGGGACCCGCAAAATGCGGTGTTTACACAAATTAAGGTGCGAGTAAAGGTGGCAGCGTGCAGGTGAGCGTGGCCAACAATATTAAAAACTTCATTTAAAGGTGGTGCGTCGACTTCACGGCTGGTTTACCTGCCGTGTAAATATTTCCGAAAGATTGCCCTGCAAGCAAGTCCGCACTCAAAATAAGGTAGGTTGCACAACAACTTTTATTCCAGATAAAGCG
This sequence comes from Lissotriton helveticus, assembly GCF_964261635.1. Taxonomy (NCBI): domain Eukaryota; kingdom Metazoa; phylum Chordata; class Amphibia; order Caudata; family Salamandridae; genus Lissotriton; species Lissotriton helveticus. The sequence continues at coordinate 1,028,363,959 of NC_136071.1, forward strand.
GGAATTTTAGTCCAGAATACTCCCTTTTTCCCACTGCCTGACGCGTTTCAGAGAAACATTCTCCTTTATCAAAGGCGATATGAAGTTCACACTTTTTTCTCTCCAGCCAACATTTCCGTAGATATTTATATATCTATTTATATATCCCAAGAATGCCCCTGAGCTCAGAGACGCCACTCCACAGAGGAAGGAAACACCTTTTATTCTTTAAAACCAGCTCACTTTCCCAAATGATTTTCTGTCCCTGACGCGTTTCAATGCACCTGCATCTTATTCAACAGGGAAGGGGAAAGATCAAAAACACGGAATGGATTGCAAAAGGTTTTCACCCATGATGTAAACACCCTCCAATACGTGGCATCTATTTATATATATATATATATATATATATATATATATATATATATATATATATATATATATATATATATATATATATATATATATATATATATATATATATAAATATATATATATATATATATATATATATATATATATTTATATATATTCATACATACACATATATATATTATATTTATGTATATATAATAAATATATTATATAGATAGCAGGCGTTGACCTTAAGCCACAACCGACCTTGAAACATACCCCTGCAACCCACACCAGGTGTGCCGAGCTTAGCTCAACACTATAAGCTTGCACTGTAGGGATGCGCATGAATGCAGGTGACTGAAGTCACAAAACTGGTGCGCAGACAAGTTATCCCCAACCACTCTGCCCCTTTACAGATTGCACTGTCAGTGAGGCTCAGCACTCCTGATGTGTATTGCAGGGGTATGTTTCAAGGTAGGTTGTGGCTTAAGGCCAAAACATGGTCCAAAAACGTGTTTGAAAGACCAAAGCTTCTGTTAACAATTAATTATCCACCAGTGGATACCTGGGCATGTGACCATTTTAAATAGTTGTAATACAGTGCTCTGGGCACATTCATTGTAACAAAGACGAGTATAAGGTGTGAATGTTTATTTACAGAACTTTTCCGAAGGTATTGAAGATTGATGAATAATGTAGAATATAGCTGTGTCCCACTTAAAGTAGGTTTATCTCACACTAGCATTTTATGCGTGGGGTTGTCTACGTATGGCAGTCATCTTTTAACCTTATTACAAAACATCTAGAGACGTCTGTCTTTGCATGCATGCACACGTTCGTGCATGCATTGCAAAAATATTTAGAAATGCATTTAAAAAAACAAGTTTGAACACAGTCAAAAGAATGATAGTCAACGCTGGACCTATTGGCTGTGCCAGTGCTTGTTGTCTCGAGGGCCTAGAAAACTAAAGATGGCAGAGTAAGTTGTAAAAACTTCAAGGGTTACGAAAGCTTATTCACAGATGCCCCTAAAAGGTGTTTGTGCAAGCGTATAGCTTAAAATATGCTTTCTTGTCCCAATGAGTTAATGTGTAACTTCACTCTCTCTGCAGCGTGTGGCTAAGCTTTTAAAATGTACCTGCTAATGAAACAGCATGTGCCGTTCACATCAAGCCAATGTGGTCCCTCAAAAAGTTAATGAGGGGGAAAATAGTGTGTTCTAATTGCAATGTTGATTGATTGATTGTGAGTGCTTACGTGGAAAGAGGAATGGGAACGAATGGTTGACAAAATAGCCGACTGGCCATTTCTATTTTAAACAAGTTACTTGTTTAATTTATACGTTTATTCTTTGTGACTGAATGAGGCAGTAGTTAATGTCTTCTGGCAATAGCTCTGGCCATTTATTATGTAGAATTTGCAGGTTAATTTCCTGCAGCAATATTGTTAAACACCAGGAACTGTCAAGATAGAGAGAAGCCAAGGCCTACTTTGACGTGCTTATGACCCTATAATGCATCCCCACAGGAGACCCTCCATTCAGCTTAAAATGTATATCTATATACTTTACATATGTGAGAAATAAGAAACTCAGACGATCCTCTCGGCAATGTGTAGGTCAACCCCTTATTGTGCGCACTGTCGCTATAGAATGACGCAGTCCACGAGCACAGTTTCTGGACACAATACCAGTGAAACGCAAGGCTAACCAATAGCATTACAGCGCTGAACTGCAGTGCCTGTTATTCAGCCATTGGCAACCTGGATTGGTTGGGTTCCTTTAAAGTAAAATTATTGTCTTGTTTATTGGTGTGTGAGTTTGAATGTATGTGGTTGGATGGATGGATGGATGGATGGATGGATGGATGGATGGATGGATGGGTGGGTGGGTGGGTGGGTGGGAGGAAGGAAGGAAGGAAGATGGTTCTTGCTCATGATTCTTTCACAAGAACATTTTTCTTGCTCAAAGCAGGCGAAATTTGTGGCGAAAAACTCTCTGAATTGAAGAGAAATATGAAGAGATTGGTGCATAAACGCCTATAACCTCATGTTAGTCTCCCATCATCTCCAAATCGGGAATACTTCCCAGCCTGGAATGACCGATGCCGGTGGTATCTGTGATTGTGTGGTGTGAGAACTCTGGCCTTATTTTGGTTCACCTTTAATCGGCCCCTACATGCTCCTTGAGTGGCGCTCCTCACTACAGGGGTTTAGTTGATGCTGCCTGTACAGGGGAATGTACATTTCCTGGTCCATGTGTTAAGTAATCCATAGTGACATAACATCTTCAATGTAAATCCAAGTGCCTCCATTTGGGGTTGAGGGTCCAGTACTCCCAACATCATATTTTTTTGAAATTAAACATTCTCACAAGCCAGGTTGGTTCTAGATTTTCCTTTGCCTTTTTATACAGAGCGAACCTCGACCCGAATGTATTGGAGCGCTAAACAAGAGCACCAGTTTACATTGCACAAGGTCACATTCAGTTTTGTTGTTGTTTTTAGGCACGGAAAGGTAATGGGTTTTGAGCAGAATCACAGGACGTTGAGACGAGGACAAAACTCGAACCTGGTTCCCCAGTGCCAATGTTGGCCGCTCTGGACGTAACGCAAAAACAACAGTTGATGGACAGAATGCAGAACACAGTCTGAACTGGGATGGTGTGCAGTGCAAAAAATCAATGGATTTAGGTCCAGATCTCTGTACTGGGGTGAATGTATGACATTGTTCTGCATTCTGTCCATCAACTGTTGTTTTTGCATTTGTCACCCCGAGTGGGATGGGTATGCACAGACCTGAGTCCCGTGCTCTCCACACCGCTGGAGTCAAGCTATCCTGGCTGATGACGGCTGACAGCCAGAAATCGGTCCTAGGATGCTTGATCCCGGTCCAGGGAAGACATGGCTTGTTAGTTCGGGCTGGACTGTTCCCATGAGGCACAGGGTCGCAGGAAGAGCACAGGCGGTCCGCCTGGGGTCCTACACTGCCACTAAAACCCCCACGCACTGTGGAGTCCCCCAGGGCTCCTCTCTATCGCCGCTCTTATTTAACCTATACCTCCGGCCTCTGATCCAATCTCTTCAGAATTGGGACATTGTTGTCTACAATTACGCTGACGACTTACAGATTATACTCCCGCTCAATTCACCTCATGCCATCAATACTTTCCACGCAGTCATGACCCACATCCAATGTTGGATGAACCAGAACCAATTGAAACTTAACCCCGGGAAAACTGAGCTCCTCCTCCCGGGACTCAGTCACGCCCACTGGGGCCCGCAGTTCTGGCCTCCGGAGCTAGGCTCCCCCCAATCCCGGTGAAAGCTGTAAAGAGTCTGGGAGTGATCATTGACGCTGATCTTTCTCTTAGAACACAGGTGGGAGCTGTAATATCCTCCTGCATGTACCAGCTCCGGAAGCTCCGCAAAGTCCGCCACTTACTTCCCCCCGCTGCACTCACCCAAGTTGTGATCTCACTCGTGCTCTCCCGCCTGGATTTTTCTAACTCGATTTACCACGGCCTCCCATCATCCCTGACACACCGCCTCCAAGTTGTCCAGAACCAAGCGGCCCGCCTAATTCATAATACCCCCAGATGGCAATCAGCCAAACCCCACCTTCACAGTCTTCATTGGCTCCCAATAGACCAAAGGGCAGCCTTCAAGGTGGCATGTCTCACTTTCAAAACCTTCGCTGTTCCGGCCCTGCGTTTGTAAAATCTCTTATTCGCCCCTACTGACCTCCGTTCTGCCCACCGTCACCTGCTAGCCACCCCCAAAATCAAAACTAAGAAATTCGGCGGTCGCCGCTTCTCTTATCTAGCCCCTGGACTCTGGAACCCCCTCCCTCTCTCCATCAAATCCTCATCCTCTCTCTTGAACTTCAGAAAACTACTTAAAACTCACCTCTTTCTTCCCCTCAACTAGAATCCCGCTACTTTGTTTCCCTCTCACTCACTCTGTCTCTCAGCACCAGGAAGCCTCGGCGTCAGTGCGCTTTATAAATTGCACCTAAGATAAGGTAAGATAAGGGTCAAGGCTGATTTGCATATGGCCATGTCTGAACTGGGATGGTGTGCAGTGCAAAAAAACGATGGATTTAGGCCCAGATCTCTTTACTGGGGTGAATGTATGACATTGTTCTGCATTCTGTCCATCAACTGTTGTTTTTGCATTTGTCACCCCGAGTGGGACGGGTATGCTCAGACGTGAGTCCCGTGCTCTCCACACCACTGGAGTCAAGCTATCCTGGCTGATGACGGCTGATAGCCAGAAACCAGTCCTAGGATGCTTCATTCCGGTCCCGGGAAGACATGGCTTAGCAGTTCGGGCTGGACTGTTCCCATGAGGCACAGGGTCAAGGCTGATTTGCATATGGCCATGTCTGAACTGGGGTGGTATGCAGTGCAAAAAAACGATGGATTTAGGCCCCGATCTCTGTACTGGGGTGAATGTATGACATTGTTCTGCATTCTGTCCATCAACTGTTGGTTTTGCATTTGTCACCCCGAGTGGGACGGGTATGCTCAGACGTGAGTGCCGTGTTTTCCACACCACTGGAGTCAAGCTATCCTGGCTGATGACGTGAGTCCCGTGCTCTCCACACCACTGGAGTCAAGCTATCCTGGCTGATGACGGCTGATAGCCAGAAACCGGTCCCAGAATGCTTGATTCTGGTCCAGGGAAGACATGGCTTGGCAGTTCCGGCTGGACTGTTCCCATGAGGCACAGGATCAAGGCTGATTTGCATATGGCCATGTCTGAACTGGGGTGGTGTGCAGTGCAAAAAAACGATGGATTTAGGCCCAGATCTCTGTACTGGGGTGAATGTATGACATTGTTCTGAATTCTGTCCTTCAACTGTTGTTTTTGCATTTGTCACCCCGAGTGGGACGATAAGCTCAGACGTGAGTCCCGTGCTCTCCACACCACTGGAGTCAAGCTATCCTGGCTGATGACGGCTGATAGCCAGAAACCGGTCCTAGGATGCTTGATTCCAGTCCAGGGAAGACATGGCTAGGCAGTTCGGGCTGGACTGTTCCGATGAGGCACAGGTTCATGGCTGATTTGCATATGGCCATGTCTGAAGTGGGGTGGTGTGCAGTGCAAAAAATAAAGGCCCCTCAATGTTACCCATTCTACCCTGCCAAGCGTTTAATGTTATGAACTCTACCTTGAGAATCGCTCAGTGCTACCAATTCTAAACTGAGAGTTCTTCATTGTTTATCAACAAAAAGAAATACAGAGTTCCCCGGTTGCAGTCAGCTAAAGGACTGTCATTGGTCTCTCTCTTATCGGGTCAAACAGTAAAAAGGTGAGTGTAGTGAACCCTCTCTTGGAATTTTTGGGGTACCTCACACAAGTCGCCGGTTGGACTACACTTGTAATCCCACCCGGTGATCGTTCAGCGTCATCATCGGTACCCTGCCCCTGCGACAGGCTGGCAGTGCAATGCCTGTCGGGCAACAATACTTGTTGCTCTTTGGCGGGGATCTTCTATTCCTTCGCCAAAGGGTGTGTGGATGTAAGGGGACCATGCAAGGAGGTAATATGTGAGTGTGCAAAAGTGAGCGTGGGTGAAATAAAAGGAGTCAGTGGAGTCCAAAAATTGGGATTTTAATGATATGGCTCACTGCTCTATTAAAAATACAAGGGGTATAGAGGCAGAACTATCAAGGTAGTAAGCCTCATTCAACCCTTGGTGAGTGGATGGTCAACATGTTTCTTGCTTATAGAGCAATTCGTCAGGACCAAGGGGTGCTCATATGATTTGCAAGGGCTCCCCCGTGATCAGGGGGCCCAGTATACGACCTGGTAGGTGTCGTATGGCAGTCCTTTCCTCAGGACCCTTCCCAGGACTAAATGGGAGAGAGAAGAGAGAAGTGTACTGTTAAGGAGAGACCAGAGAGACATCATGGACAAACGTGGAAACATTCGCGTTTTGTGACTGTCATAATATACAGTGGGTGAGCATGCCTTTGGTTTGCTCAAGGAAGATCGCATGCTTAGTGGTATCCAACAAAGTTGGTTGGAAGTTTGTCATGCAGTAAAAAACCTGTGAAAATCAAGGGCTATTACTGTGCTATCAGCATGCGCGATAGCTAGTGGAAATTGAGACAACATTTGTGGGGAGAAAAACAGACTTCAAACATGTCTTTGTGAAGTTTCAGAAAAGAACACTAGATGGAGTCAGTGTATGGGTAACTAACCCTTGGATTACTTGAGGAGTAATATAGCCCCACAAGGTTTGGTAGTGAACATAATTCCGAGACTATTTCTGGACGACAAAAGGTTCAAATTAGAGTGGTGTCAAGTTTCGTGGAAATGCACCAAGGATCTCCTCTTTCTCATCAGTCAAACGGCGAAGCGTCTATCAGATGCTTTAATAGAGAAGATCTCCGCTATGGAAGCTACCATGAAAACCGCCATATCCAAGAACAATAAGACAGCGTTTACGACCAAACTCTCGGAAATAAATCAAGAAATGGCGGATCACCATGAGTTTCTACTGAAACAAAAAACAACCAAACTCGAGAAAGATATTGCCAAATTTGTAAAAGAAAAAGTCTACCCCTACTTGAAGGATGATTACAACGGGAAAAAGAAAACCTACTCCTCTGATGAAAACTCAGGGAGCGATACCAGACGTGGATCGGATAGTAGTGATTCCAGTGGGGGAGTCCCACCAAGAAATCCCCGACCACCTCGGACATGGCAACAAGGCTATTACCAAGGCCCAGCCTTCCATGGGCCACCACAGATGGCACCCCCCTGGCAGTACCCCTTCTACCCACAGGGCCCCCCGCAATTCTACCCCCCCAATCTGCCACCTTTTCACGGCAGAGGCTGGGGCAGAGGAAGAGGGCGAAAGCGAGGAGGGCAAAAGGGTGTACAGTGGCAGGACCAGATACCAGCACCAGCAGCAATGGAGACCAGGAGCATGTCATCCAGGGGGAGACGAGCTTAGTTGTCAATCTATCAAAGAGAACCCTGACACCAACCGAAACACGAGTACTAGAGAAAGGTCTTGGCTTTGTTCCCACACCGACCCCAGACCCATTCCAAGAGATGATCGAACTGAAACAATTTTTTAGGAAAATCCGTCTTCGGGCATTCTTTGAAAACCAACCTGAGCTCCCGGATCTTGATACAGGTCTAAGAAAACCCTCCACCTTTACTCCCACTGACGGGATGGTACCACCCGAAGTCCTGACTTTTGAGCGGGCGGTCCTGAGGAGCATGCGTGGATACCTTCGAAGAAAACCTTCCACAATCTGTCCAATATAGAACGACTAGCAGTCAAAACACTAGGCCAAGACGAGTCGATCGTCATTAAACAAGCAGACAAGGGGGGCGCCACGGTCATTCAGAACTACGAAGACTATGATCGTGAGTGCAGAAGACAATTGACAAATACCAACCATTACAGACCTCTCCTTGAGGACCCAACTAAAAGATTGACAACTACCATCATGGGCCTTGTGATTGAGGGGGAGACTAACGAGTGGATTAGTAGAAAGGAAGCAGATTTCTTGATCACTCCGGATCCTGTTATCCCCTACTTTTATACTCTCCCGAAAATACACAAGGGCACGTCTCCTGTCCCTGGGAGACCCATTGTCTCTGGAATTGGATCTCTACTAGAACCACTGTCACAATTTTGTGATGCGTTCTTCCAACCTTACGTCAAACAGATACCATCCTACCTGCAAGACACCAGGGATGTACTCCGTCTAATTGCAGACATAGATGGCAGAGAGGACACTGACTTGCTTCTTACCCTCGATGTGGAGGCACTTTATACTAATATCCCGCAACAAGCAACCCTGGAAGCAGTGGATTCGCTGATGCGAGAAGAGGAATGGTTATCCCCAACACCAATAACATTCATTATGGAACTGGCCCACATCGCCCTGACCGAGAACTTCTTCAGGTATGAATCCCAGTTATACCATCAAGTGCGGGGGACTTCGATGGGTTCTACCTTCGCGCCGAGCTTGGCCTGCATTTATATGGCTTCGTTCGAGAAGAGGTACATCTACCCTCCGGAGCAAAACCCCTACCGAGAGAACTTAACTCTCTGGCGTCGCTTTATCGACGACATCTTGATTCTTTGGAAAGGGGACCGTCCCAGCTGTGAAGCCTTTTGTGACTGGATTAACTTACAAGACCCCTTCCTTAAATTTACTGGAACCATCTCGGAGACGTCCATACCATTCCTCGATCTTACCATCAATCTGGGACCCGAAGCAATAACCACCACGCTATACAAGAAAGATACTGACAGAAATAGCTTGCTTCTCTACCAAAGCCACCATACTAAAGCCCTGCGAGATAATTTACCCTTTGGGCAATTCCTTAGAATTCGGAGGAATTGTAGCTCTGTCCAAGACTTCAGACAAGAGGCCCGGACCCTACAGCATAAACTCCAGGACAGAGGGTATCCCACCCGGTTGTTAAAGAATTCGTACAAACGAGCATTGAACAACAATAGAGATGCCCTTCTAGAGGTCCACCCTAAAGAACCAGATGACATCATCACCTGTGTCACCTCTTACACCAGGCATTCATCATTTATCAAGAAAGCCGTGATGACACATTGGGGTATCTTGAACTCCACTGGGATGGAATTGGCACGACCACGGTTCGCTTTCAAAAGGACTGCCAACCTCAAGGACACATTGATCCACACTCGCCCTAAGAAATTACAAACTCGACCAGTCAGGACCCTTTGGGATCTTCCCCCTGTCACTGGACACTACAAATGTGGTTCCTGTGTGGTATGCCCCCAAACCATCCAAGGCAGAACAATCGAACTCCCAGGAGATTTCACCTGGACCTTTCACAAACACACCAATTGTAACAGCTCGAGATGTATATACATCTTGGTGTGCCCCTGCAGATTGCTCTATATCGGGATGACAATGCGCCCGGTGAAACAACGGATAATGGAGCACAACAGTAATATTCGATGCTCCAAAACACACACCGGGCTGTATGAACATTGCAAGGAACACAAACATACCACTGAGGACATAAAGTGGACAGTTCTAGAATGCCAACCTGGTATGAATCAGCAATCCCTCTTCAGACTGGAGCAGAGATGGGTACACCGTCTACACACAGATGAAAACGGGCTCAACGATGCGGTGCCCTGGACAATGCTCACTAGATAGCTGACCAATGGACTGTTTTGTCCTTACTATGCCGAACCCAGCCCATAACCATGAAGCTGCCTATTTCCACCTCCCTCTCAAGATGGCACTCACGTTTCCCTCCCTCCTCGTTAGCACGCGAAGCCGTCTTCGTTGTTAACCACCGGCAACACACGGAGCGAGTGAATCTTCTGTGTCCATTATTTACCACTCGTTGCCTGGTAACACGCCGGGGCCACGCCCACTAAACTGGCCACACACACGGGTCATAAGTAGTGCGCCCGGGACGCCAAACTTTACCGGCTGATCTGCGGCACCGTCCGCAGTGGGAAGGGTAGGTGACTAGACGCCCCACGCCAGGAACTCCGAGGTAAGGCACATATGCTCCATTCTGCGCCCCCGCGTGCGCCTCTTTCTGAGCGCCACGGCGGGACCAAGCTTTAAGCAGTTGAATGGGGAGACGCATTGACCGCCAATCGATAACATGGCGGGGATACTTCCTCCTAACAGGTGGTCTCCACCAAGTCCTGGCCCCACCCGGTCAGCTCGAGGAAGCCTCCGTAGTGTAACAAACGGGTAAGGTTGTTCTAAATTTTACCATCACTGTATTATTGCGGCTGGTGTTACGGTTTAATCCAAGGGTTAGTTACCCATACACTGACTCCATCTAGTGTTCTTTTCTGAAACTTCACAAAGACATGTTTGAAGTCTGTTTTTCTCCCCACAAATGTTGTCTCAATTTCCACTAGCTATCGCGCATGCTGATAGCACAGTAATAGCCCTTGATTTTCACAGGTTTTTTACTGCATGACAAACTTCCAACCAACTTTGTTGGATACCACTAAGCATGCGATCTTCCTTGAGCAAACCAAAGGCATGCTCACCCACTGTATATTATGACAGTCACAAAACGCGAATGTTTCCACGTTTGTCCATGATGTCTCTCTGGTCTCTCCTTAACAGTACACTTCTCTCTTCTCTCTCCCATTTAGTCCTGGGAAGGGTCCTGAGGAAAGGACTGCCATACGACACCTACCAGGTCGTATACTGGGCCCCCTGATCACGGGGGAGCCCTTGCAAATCATATGAGCACCCCTTGGTCCTGACGAATTGCTCTATAAGCAAGAAACATGTTGACCATCCACTCACCAAGGGTTGAATGAGGCTTACTACCTTGATAGTTCTGCCTCTATACCCCTTGTATTTTTAATAGAGCAGTGAGCCATATCATTAAAATCCCAATTTTTGGACTCCACTGACTCCTTTTATTTCACCCACGCTCACTTTTGCACACTCACATATTACCTCCTTGCATGGTCCCCTTACATCCACACACCCTTTGGCGAAGGAATAGAAGATCCCCGCCAAAGAGCAACAAGTATTGTTGCCCGACAGGCATTGCACTGCCAGCCTGTCGCAGGGGCAGGGTACCGATGATGACGCTGAACGATCACCGGGTGGGATTACAAGTGTAGTCCAACCGGCGACTTGTGTGAGGTACCCCAAAAATTCCAAGAGAGGGTTCACTACACTCACCTTTTTACTGTTTGACCCGATAAGAGAGAGACCAATGACAGTCCTTTAGCTGACTGCAACCGGGGAACTCTGTATTTCTTTTTGTTGATAGTCTTTCTAGGACACATACATTGGACCCCTTTAAATAATTGTCCTAACCCTGTGTTCCTCCCTGTTGATACAGTTCTTCATTGTTACCAAGTCCAACCTGATAAGAGCTCAATCTCATGAACTGTAACCTGAGAATACCTATCTGTTACCAGTTCTAGCTGGAGAATATCTTAATGTTATCAACACTAACCTGATAATACCTCAGTGTTAACAATTCTAACCCACAAACACCAAAATGTTATCACCTCTAATTTAAGAATGCTTCAGTGTCGCCAATCTAATCTTTGCCCATCTCAATGTTATCAAATCTACAGTGTCAATACCTCAATGTGACCAACTTGAACCTGAGAATACCTCAGTGTTACCAATTCAAACCTGAGAATACCCGGTTATCAACTCTACCCTAATAATACCTCAATGTTATCTTTTCTAACGTGAGAATACCTTAATGTTACCAATTCAAACTTGAGAATACCCCAACGTTATCAACTCTACTCTGAGAATACCTCAATGTTACAATTTAAACCTGAAATATCTCAATGTTATCAACTTGTCCCTGAGAAGAGCTGATTATTGTGAACTCTACTTTGAGAATAGTTCAATACCACTACTTCTAATCTGAGAGTACCCCAGTGTTACCAATTCTAAAACGAGAATACTTCTGTGTTACCAATTCAAACCTGAGAATAGTTCAGTGTTATCAACCACTTCACTAGTGAGAATACCTTAATGTTCCCAACTCTACCCTGTTAGAACTGGGGGTCTCTAGTTGGCAGAAGTAGGTACCACTGTCCAAATAGGGACCCATGCTTCTAGTCAGGGTAAGGAGGAAACACTCTTTAGATAACCTCTGCTCACCCACTTGGTAGCTTAGCACAAGCAGTGAGGCTGATCCAAAAGCAATGTGTAAAGTATTTTTACCAACACTCACAGTAACAAAGTGAAAACACCACAAACTGACTCCACAACAGTTTAGAAAATAAAGGTATTTAATCTAAACTACACAAGACCAAAACAACAAAAATCCAACATACACAGTTCAAGAATATGGTTTCAAATGAGTTCTTAAGGTTGCGTTAAAATAATCCACAGTTGCGTGAAAAGTTCACAGTTGCGCCACGTTTAGCCAACAGTACCTTTAAATGCGATAAAGTTCCAAAACAGAAGCTGGTGCAGTGGAAAACAAGCGATGCGTCACTCCTGAGACCCTGGGGAGGCGCTGCGACAACCCTGCTGGATGTAGCGGGCGTGTTGCGACTAATCCGGTCTGTATGGGGAGGGAGGCAATACCTTGTATGGATTCCGGTACGGAGGTTCCGTAGTGAAAAAGCTCACAAGGGCACGATGCGATGATCTTTGGGGGCTGCGCCGATCTCCGGGGCGACAATGCGCGGTCCAGCGGCTATCTTCCTCTCGCAGCTCCTCGATGCGATGGCTCTGCGACGATGTTCGCAGCGACGTGTTGCGGTCCGCTAGCAAGCAGTGCGACGATCTCACCCAGTGACGAAAGGCTCTGCGACGATACTCGCAGCGATGTTAATCTTCCCGCACCGGACTGGTGCGTCCCGCAAAGGAAGGATGCGACGACTCTTGCAGCGGCAACAGGCGCTGCGACAATCTCGGCCTTCGTAGCGGCGGTAATTTCCTCGCACTGATGGGGATGCGCTCCGCAAGCGAGCGATGCGGTAACTGTTCTGTAGCAAAGTCTCTCAAATCTTGGTTTCCAGCTTCCCAGCACAGGTACAACTTCCAGAGGCACCACAACTGGCCCAATCACTCTAGTTAGGACAGAGCTCTCTCAGCAGAGCTCGTGGAAGATGGGGGTGAAGTCCTTTTGTTCCTGAACTTCAAAACAGGGAGCCAGCTCACAACAGGCCCTTGGAGATTCCTTCAAGTAAGGGGACAAAGCAACAACAAAGTCCTTCCCCTCTCCTAGTCAGCAAAGCAACTGCAGGTCAGTCCAGCATCACACAGCAGGGCAGTCCTTCTTCTTCAGTCTTCCAGCTTTCTCCTTGGCAGAGGTTCCTTCTTGTTTCCAGGATGATCTAATTTTCTGCAGTCACAGGTCCTGTACTTATACACCTAAAAGTCTTTGATCCCTTTTTGCAGGACGGTTCTGAGCCCGGTCTGAACCAGTTCTGAGTGTTCCTTGAGCACTTTGTTTTCCTGGCCTCTCCTTTCCTTTCAGGGAGAGAGGCAGGGTTGTCAGCCACCCAGCAGGAGGTGGAGCCAGCATTGTGGAAGGCAGGCACAGCCCTATTCAGGCCCAGGTGCTATCCCATCCCACCACTCAAGATGCAGATGCAGTCATTCAGCCTAGGGCTGACCTAGACAGCCTCCTGGGGGCTCCCAGCCCCTGTCACTCTCAAACCAGACAGGCAATTCACAAACAGGCCAAGGCACACAGAAGGGTCAGACAAGAGAACAGCAACTTTCTAAAAGTGCTGTTCTCAAACACAGGATTTAAAAACAACCTTTCCTAAAAGATGTGTTATTAAATTCTGAGTTCAGGGATACCAGACTTTTATGTCCTATCTTGCTCCTATGGGGAGATATGCTGGTAGCCACTGTAGCCAGCATCCCCCATGGTGGCCTATGGGGCAAGATAGCCTTACAATAGTGAAAAACAAAAATGGCTGTAATTCACTACCAGAGCATGTCACCTGCACAAGTACATGCTCTACCTTTCACATACACTGCACCCTGCCCAAGGGGGTACCTTGTGCCTTCCATAGGGGTGACCAATGTGTACAGAAAGGGAAGGGTTAGGCCTGGTCAATGGGGACACTGATCAGGAGGACATGGCAGTTCACAGACTGCTCAAAGGCACTGCGGTGGCAGGCCTGAGACACCATTTTAGGGCTATTCGTGTGGGTGGCACAATCAGTGCTGCAGGTCCACTAGTAGCATTTGTTATCACCAGCCCTGGCACACTCAGTGCACTTTACTAGGGACTTCTTGGTGACACAAATATGCCAATCATGGATAACCAATCACAATATCAATCTACACAGGGAGCACTTGCACTTTGACACTGAACAGCAGTGGCAAAGTGCCCAAAGCATCTAAAGCAGCAGAAATGAAATCCAGCACAGCGTCAAAAATACAGGAGGTTGAGGCAAAAAGACATGGGAAACCACATCAAAAGTTGCCAGGTCTAACACGTGTCCCCTCCAGCTGAAAGTGGAGAGAACTACCCACCCTTGGGAGTTCTCTTCACTAAGGCGGAAGAATCTGGACAGACCATCAGCGTTGGCGTGTTCTGTACCAGGGTGGTGTTCCACCGTAAAGTCCATTTCCTGTAGGGAGATGGACTACCTCAACAGTTTTGGGTTCTCACCCCTCATCTGCATTAACCATCTGAGGGGCCTGTGGTCTGTCTGAACACGGAAGTGAGTTCCAAACAGGTAGGGCCTCAGCTTCTTCAGAGCCTTGACCACAGCAAAAGCTTCCCTTTCAATTGCACTCCACTTCTGTTCCCTGGCGGTGTGTCCATTGGGGCGTGGGGGCATAGCCCCCCCCACCGCTGCTCCCTCAGTGTCTCTGAACTTAAGTAAACTGAATCAGTTTACTTAAGTTCAGAGACGCCGAGGGAGAACTGACAATCATGTCAGTCAGCATGACGTCCGACCGCCCACCCACTTCAGAGCCTGAAGGGGGTGGGCGGTCTGGCGTCATGTTGACTGACATGATTGTCACCAGGGCAACAGGCAGCAACACAAGTGCGCATGAGTGGGGACGGAGGGTGATTTTTTTCCCCGTGCCCACTCATGCGCACTTGTGTTTGTGTTTTTTTTGCGAATGCCCATTAGGAGCCCTTCGGTCTCCTAATGGGCTTGCTATAGGCGAGGAGTAACCTGTGCCCCAAGCCAATCCTGGCGCTGCAGCAGCTTCAAAGATTGCACAGAATAATGAGAGGGCCGAGGCGCCTGTGTGTGACAACAAGGAACAGGCGTGTGCCAGTCTGCTCAGCTAGCTTGCACTGACTGATCTACAGGTGAAAACACACGTGTGACATAGCTCAGGTCTGTGTATTAAGCAACAGCTAGAGCTAACTGTTGTAGATCCGTCAGTGCAAGCTAGCTGAGCAGACAGTGGGGACGGGGGAGTAGCAGCTGGACTAATATGGTCAGGAAAAGCAGTGCCCAAGTGTGCTTGGAGAAAAGGGAGGATACGCTGACCTACTGGGATTGAGGCGAAATCCGGTTTATTCACCCGGATTTCGCCTCAATCCCACTGCATTTCTCTCCTCCCTCCCACTCCTCCAGCAATGTTATGCTACTCCCTCTCCCCCCCTGGTAACCCTGTCCATTTCCCTCCCTCTGGTCCAACAGTACCACTTCCTTTCCCCAACTTCCCTTTCTCTCAACCCCCCACTCTGCCAGATGCCCGTTCCCTCACAGCCTCCTCTCCTACCTGATATGCCCTCTACAACCACCTCACCTCTTTTCTTCCCAAACCTCCTTCATTCCCATGAATCCACACAGTCCTCCCCTCTCCTTTTTCCCTATCGCTGTGTTCCGGACCCTTCTCCCCCTAAAGCTATCCCTAATTCCTCTCCTTCTTGCAACACGAACAAAGGCAACTCTCCCTTAACCTCCGACTCATTAACTCCGGCTCTCAACCTCCACCTTTCCCCACTTTTGAACCTTACACCCCAACTCACCTCCTATCCCCCACCTCTCCCTGCCTTCCACCACCAATTCCACCCCCACCTGTTTCCATCGATCCACCCAACCTTCCGTGCTCTGCATTACTCTCGCTGGAAAATAAGCTAGGTTCCCTTATCACCTCCATCTCCCAGCTTACAGCTGCAATTTCACTTCTAAGCTCTAAGATTTCCACCTTTCCTTGCACCCCCTCTCCTTACCAACTTCCCACGAGATGCACCTCGCCCCTTCATCTCAATTTAGCCAAGCTCAATCAGTCTGCAAACTTTGTTAACTCGCACAAGCCTTTGAACGCCGCCCTTCCTCTGTGGTAAATAAATAAATAATACCCTATTTTTGAATGTATAAATGAATAACAGATAGCTCAATAAATAAGAGTCAAGATTCGAGGTAGTAGGAGTTTGCAGGTTTATTACAGCATAAAGGGCAGGAACAGGATGGTAAGGCCCAGCAGCGCTGCTGGGGACAGGATCGGGACAAGGGAAAGGTAACTTTTTGATAACAGTGCATGAGCATATATACATGACGCAAACACATAGCATTACATTGCAATAGGCGTAGCAGTGGGTGGAGCAAAAGGCGTGACGCGTAGCAGTCGCGAAAGATAAGGGTGAAAAGAGGTGTAACAGGGCGTATACATAGACATGTGATGCAAACGTAACAGAATATGTCATAAATGGGGCGGAAACCATGGAGGGGGCTACCTAAGGAGCCGGGACCTCTAACCTGATGGTGCGCGCAAACTAGCAATGACGTATCACTAGGAGAAGCTGGGGGCTATGAACTCTGTGCTAGGAGCAGAGACTGAAGTCTGGAGAGTCAGGGCGACATGTACCTAAACAGTATCTAGTATCTGATGTTTAGAGAACATATTGATATAAACTAGAAGTCAGGAGGGGAAAGGCTAACTTGATTCTAAGACTGGACCATGCATTATTCTACATGTAGTGCGTGATGAAGAATATTAAATGACCATTAATACAGTATTTCTCTAACGTGGAGACGTGAAGGCTAGACAATGACGGAAACTATTGATGCGATTCAGTAATTTAGGAATGCAGAGAAGGAGGACTGAACTGATAACTGGAATCATAACATATTCTTGGCAGACTCAAAGGCAGAGCCAGCCTGAACCGGGCACTGTGAGGCAGGAAGTAAGTGAAGGGTCGAGGATACAGGTGGGGGCTGTATCGCTCCTCAGCGAGGGCTCAGGAGACAGGAGCTGAATCTGATGTCCGGGCCCTTTCGAGGCCTAGAAACGGGGACTTTACAATGAAATAACGTGCACACTGAGAGACGTGGCAACGTAGCTTTACATAGGCCTGATATTCGTAGTATTCACGAGAACTGGAAACTGGCATACTAGAGGTGGACACAACTATAATTGCGTTTTGAATCGAACATAGGGAATGCATATGCATATTTAATCATGCACACATAACATATGATGGATGACACGTAGTGACACAGAACATGGCAAAATTTACTTTTCCACATTCCCTCCTTGTCACTACGTTTCCATCAGGAAACATCAATATTCATGATACCATCTATCATTTCATACAGTATCATTTGCTCGTCTCGAATTATCCTGGAACGGGATTTAGAACGGGGCTTGGGACTAGGAATACAAGAGGTAGCACAAATGCCGCAAATCGCAGGGCCACATTGTATACAGAGGCAGCAGCTGAATATGATCGCTACTGCAATACCTAGGAAGGACAAGACTTTCCATCCCCAGGCGGAAATTATATTCCAGAACCAACCGGACCATGTCCAGGTGCCTGGATCTTGGTGTAACAGATGGGCAATTTTATGGAGTCTGGTTATAGCTGAATAAACAGACGGCGCGTTATTTGGAATGAAAATGCAGCAACTAGATCCGATGACTCTACAGGCCCCGCCCCTATCGGCCAGTATGACGTCAAGGACGAGACGATTCTGTAAAACGACAAATCTCATAGCAGATTGCTCTTCAGTTAAATTACCTAGAGCAGAGGCAGTCTCATTTACTACAGCTTCAAGGGTTCTGGTTAACCTACGGATTAGCTTACTATTCTGGATAGGTCCTATAAAGAAGAAGAAACCTCTATTGAAATCTGTATATTGTTCTAGAGCAGTTTCAGTATAATCGACAATTGGGGACTCCCTTCTATGTCTAATGTGTACTAGATGTGTGTTTCTGTGATAATCAGATGGGGCTAGGAAAACAGGTGGCAGTAGGAAGGCAATGTAACAGGTTCCCTCCCAATCGAGGGGCAGACGAACATATGCAGTTTGACCACAAATAAAATAAGAATGACGTGAAGCTTTGAAGATAGATTTCCCACTGTCACTATACTTGACAATAGTAGTACAATCACTATGTCCTACATGTACGGAACCATAATTTCGGACACATAATTCACCTCTGACTGGCAGTACTGAAATAGCAGGTAAGTCTGGAGTGGAATCAGACTGAACATTCAGGACCATGAAATTCGAAGAATAGTTACCTAAATTATACACTTCATTTTCTAGATCTAAACCTGTTCTGTGGGGAAGACCTTGCTTGTCTGGAAAACATGTACTGTTAAGAAAAGACATATCTGTTGAGGATGACGTTAACGTGGACCATGCTCCACACGAACCATTATGTGAAAATGGATAAGGAAAAAGTGGCAGAACTCCCTTCGGTATCTGGAAAGGGGGGAGTCGACCACACACCCAACAATTAGTGGCATTGCTGGTCTGGTGTGAGTAATGTAACATGCGGATAAAGGAATTATTTTTCATAGCGAGGCGGTAAGAGAGTTCATGAGGAGGCAGATCACTAAACGTGTGCTCTACTGTAGCATTAGCAGACATATTTACATGAGAAACTGGAAAGTACAGGTAAAACGCATAACTGGTGCAGGAAATCATAATACTGAGAAATAATATGAAACATAGAAAAATGATACATCGGATTGAGTTTTGGCTAACTCTCTCACTATGGGGGTCTATTTTATACATGTCAGAAACAGTCTAACCGTTTCACCTAAGGGAGGACTTAGACAATCAAACTGACTGACTTATTTTACTAGACCTTAACTTGAGTTTATACTCCTGTTGCGGAGTTTTCTCTAACAGGGGGGGTGTAGTAACATTGTCATTTGCGGGACAGTCCTTGAGAACAATGCTTTGGCAATCCTTCAAATCCTGGGAAATGTTCTTTGGGACGGGTTTCAGTCCATTAAACTGTTTTACATGAGAAAGGTGCACCCAGCCTTTGCGACCTTCCAACTTCACGGCTGTACGGGTGGTGAGGAGGACCTGTCGGGGCTCTTTCCAGCGAGGCTCCAGCGGACTTGATCTGTCAAAATTCCTCACCAACACCATGGATCCTGGAACGATTTCATGCGGTGCCACCTCGGTATTGTCTGGAAATGCGGCGGCAACCTGTGAACGACATGAGTTGAGGGCAGACATCAAGGAAGCTAGGTAATCTGTCAGCATATTACTTGAAACATCGGTAATACTTCGGGGTCTAGGAGTACCCCACATGTTAGGGGGGCGGCCGAAAACGACCTCATACGGGGACAGACCTGATCTGGAATGTGCGACCATGCGCATATAAAATAAAGCGACTGGCAGAGCTACTAGCCAGTCCACACCTTTCTCTTTACACACTTTGGCAATTCGGATTTTCAGGGTCTGGTTATGTCTCTCTACGAGACCGGCTGCTTCAGGATGGCGTACACAATGGAACTTCCACTGGTACCCCAACAAAAGGGAAACATGTTTCATCAACTCAGATGAGAATGGCTGGCCGTTGTCAGAATATACGACTCTAGGGAGTCCATAACGGGGGAAGAACTCACGAACCAACTGCTTAGCAGTGGTCGCGGCTGTGTAATCTGGGACTGGATATGCTTCTGTCCACCTGGATAAAGCGCATACAACTACAAGGACATACTTGAAACCTCGACATCGCTCCATCTGAATATAATCCATCTGGAGGACTTCAAAAGGGTGGTCAGGGGGCTGGAATCCACCTTGTTCCACCGGGACACTTTTACCTGGATTAAACTGACAACATATCATACAGGTACGGACTTTCTGCTTGGCTGCAGCTCGTAAATGCTTGTTGAACCAAATGTTCTGGATACTGTCTAACATAGCTTTTTCTCCTAAATGTGCTCGACTATGTGCGGTATTAATAATGACTTGAACCATAGAGTCGGGGAGAAACCAGGTGGCTCTACCCTTCGTTAACCATCCTTGATCTGTCTGGACCCCTCCTTGTTCGGACCATTTCTTGATTTCTTCGGGAGTAGCATGTAACTGGATATCTATGACATCTTGTGTAGGGTCCTTAACTGTCATACATGTGGTCGGATCTGGAGTATGTGTCTGATTAACTGGAATGTCTGGAGTCTGTGCTGTAAACTTGGCTGTGCGATCTGCTAGATCATTACCTTGGGAAATAATGTCAGTAACTTTCGTATGTGCTTTACATTTCATGATAGCAATAGATGTCGGTAAATGTATGGCATCTAACAGAGCTTGAATAAGGAGACCATGCTGAATCTTGGTTCCATGAGAAGTCATGAAACCTCTCTCCTGCCAGAGCACTCCGAAGTCGTGTACAACTCCAAATGCGTAGCGTGAATCTGTGTAAACATTAACTTTCAAGTTCTTGGCGTGTATGCAGGCTTGGGTCAGAGCAACTAGCTCTGCTGCTTGAGCGGACAGGGTGTCAATGCGGTGTGTCTCAATAACTTCAGTATCAGTAGTCACTGCATACGCGGCGACTAGTTCTCCTGTACTTGTTCTCATACATGAACCATCCACATAAAGTGTCAGGTCGGGGTCTGGTAACGGAATATCTGTCAGATCTTGTCTTGGCTTTGTCGTAATGTTAACTACTTCCACACAGTCATGTGTGGCAGAATTCGGAGTAACTGATGGTAACAGTGTAGCAGGGTTCAGGATGTTGCAGCGTCTGATTTCTATGTGTGGCTGGAACAGTGTCAATTCATAACCTGTTAAACGTGCAATTGTCAAGTGCTGAGTTTGTGTTCGGTTTAAAAGAACTTCCACGGAATGTGGAACTTGTACTGTCAAGGAGTGTCCTAAGACTATGGAATCACTTTGTCTGATAGCTAGTGCTGTGGCTGCAACTGACTTGAGGCACGCAGGCAGAGCCTGGGCTACAGGATCTAATGTGCTCGAAAAATAAGCACAGGGCTTGTATTGTCCTGCTTGATCTTGTGTGAGAACAGATAATGCTGTACCTTCCCGTTCAGTTACGAAAAGTGTAAAAGACTTACTGTAGTTCGGTGTCGCTAGAACTGGAGCTTGGCATAGAGCTTTCTTTAACTCATTGAAACTAAGTGTATGTTCAGATGTCCAAGGGAGGACAGTCGGTACGGCTGCCTCCTGTGTCGTTAACTGTATCAGTGGCTTGGCTAGAAATGCATACTGGGGAATCCATTGTCTGCAGTAAGAAGTAAGGCCAATAAAAGCACGTACCTCCTTCTGGGTCTTGGGCTGAGGAAGACTCGCTATTAACTGGATACGGTCTGGTGTCAACTGCCTACCCCTCTTGGACAGTAAGTGTCCTAAGTAGACCACTTGCTGGACACAGAATTGAAGCTTAGAAGGGGACACCTTGTGCCCCATCTCGGCTAGGAAATACAAGACTGTAAGGGATGCTCGCTCGCAAGCACGTTCAGAACGGGCTGTGATCAGTAGATCATCGACATACTGGAGCAGGGCAGTGTCAGTTGGCATGTGAATGTTGTCTAGTTGTCTCTTAAGTGCTTGACTGTAAATACTAGGACTTTCTGTGAAACCTTGAGGAGCTCGTGTGAATTTATAGCTCCTTCCATTTAAACAAAATCCGAAAAGGAACTGGCTGTCTGGATGAATAGGGACACTGAAAAACGCGTTCTTGAGGTCGATTACAGTAAAGAACGTGGCTTCGGAATCAATGGCTGTTAATAGGGAAGAGATGTCTGGGACAACTGGGTACTGAGGAATAATACACTTATTAAGTTCTCGTAGGTCAATCACTAATCGATATACTGGGGGTGCATTTGGATCAGTACGTTTCATGACTGGAATGATCGGAGAATTACATACATTGGAGTCAGTTTCTACAACCACTCCTTGAGCCATGAGCTCGTCAATAATTTTGGATAAGGCTGCTACAGCCTCAGGTGGCAATCTGTACTGTCTGATTCGTGGTAACACTACACCTGGCTTGAGAGTCACACGATAGGGTGTGATTTGCATATAACCAACATCAGTTGGACCTTGCGCCCATAGATGCTGTGGAACATTAGACAGTCTTGAATCAAAATCTCGTAATACATAGTGACCCTTAAAGTCACGTAGGAACAATCGTATTCCCTCTGGGGAACAGCATATAACTGCACCTAACTCTTTCAGTGTTTTAATGCCTAATAGATTTTCTGGACATGACTTAGTAAGTAACAGATCAGTAGTGCGGGACAATGGACCTACTTCTAGAGAAACTGGCTTTGAAATTTCATTTACGATAGGTTTTCCTGAAAATCCAAGGGAAACATTTCTTGAGCCTGAGAGCGGAGCCCCTGGAACTTCGGCGTGACTAATTGTGGTCCTACTTGCCCCTGTATCAATCAAAAACTTTCTGTCTTTCCCTAATACTTGACTGTGAACATAGGGACCTTCTTGATCTACAGGTATCTCGATGAGAGGCAAGCCTACCTCCCTCTCTAGGCTGTTTCATGAATACTGTTGGTACTCTGGATACTCAGACTGTGCATACTGGTACATCTGCTGTGTAACGTGCTGTGTTGCAGCAATAGGCTGCGGTGCAGTAACTGTCTGTGGTGCATTCTGTGGCTGAGGAATCTGTGAAACTTGTTCTTGTCTAGGCGGACGTGGTCTTTCTTTAGTCTTACCGGTAGCTATGTTGTGTTTCAGAACTGCACACTCGTTTATAAAATGACCTGGCTGTTTACAATAATTGCAGTTCCCTTTAACGGGAGCTGCAGGATGACTGACTTGATTTGGACCCCTCTTCTGACTGTCTTGAGGAACAGATTGTGCAACTAGTACTTTCATTTTCGTGTCTTTCATACGTTTTCTCTCGTGTTCTTGCTCTTCCCTGATTCTATTCTGGTGGTATTGAAGCATCTGCAACATCTGGGACGGGGTATTAGCTTGCCAGGTACTTTCGACTTTCAAAACTCGATTTTTAATTTGTGGACTTGAATTCTCGACTAATTTAGTAACAAAAAGGTGAGGGTATGACTCACTACTCGTCTTGAGGCCACTGTTGATGCTAAAACATTTCTCAAATCTAGAATAAAAATCACTAATATCCTCATCTTGCTTCTGTTTACAGGCTGAGATTGCATCCCAGTCTTCTTTTCTAGTTGTCAATAATCTGGGTAAAACTTGTATTAATAATTCCGGTAATTCTTTACATTTATCTCCAAGACCGGTACCTGGTACTCGTGCCTTATCTTCAGCTTCTAGAACTGCCCAATCGATCTTTTTCTCTCCCACCTCCCATTCTTTTTCCTTGAGCTTTTCATACACCCCTGCGGGCAGCAGAACCTTTAACATTTTAATTATATCTGGATACGTGTATTCTCCCATACGGAGCATGTCTTTTAATTCTCTATGGAACCCTGCTGGATCTTTATCATGACAGGGAATTAATTTCTTCATCTCCAGAAGTTCCATCTTTGTGATCGGAGTGTATACAAACACTCGCTGCATTTCGCCACCCGTTCCTCTAACTGGGTGGACTTCTCGTAACGGGTTCTGTCTCTCCATGTAAAATGGTTTACTTTCTGGGGGTGAGACATGAACAAAATGCGGGTTCAGAAACGTTCTATATTTGTGGCGCTGTTCTAGAATGACACTAATTAAATCGGTACCTAGACCTCTCCATCTATACTGGAGTAACTCGTTCAGGATATCATGTAACGGACCTGGATCAGAGTGTTGACCCTCATACAAAGTAATGAGGTGCTGAATCATATACATACCCACCAGTCGTTGTTCGGCTGGGGGCATTTTCAGAAACATTTGTGCCACTATTTCGTCTGGAAAAGTGGTAGAATCAGTAATCCATCGGACTGCTGATCGGGCTAGTTCTTGTTCATGCATGGTACTTAACTCACTGTAACCGATTCGTGATTTCAGAATGTGATCGGTAGCTTGAAACACTTGTTCTAGTGAACCTTGTTCTGGTGCTGGAGAATGAAAAATAGACTTGTGTTCTAGGCGTAAATGGCGATCTGGAAATCTAGATCTTCCTACATACGCTATTCTGTCGGGATTCTCGTCCTCAACCTCTTCCGGATCAGAGTTACTTTCTTTCTCGCTTACTTGTGCTGCTTTATGCTGTTCGTGTAACTTTATTATTTCTTTACGGATTTTCTTGTACATACTCTCCATAGCACCGACGGTCTTGTGCTTACCCTCGGCTATATTATCACTCCACCTTGTCAGGGTTCTCATTTCGGCTTGATCTTTAGACGGGTAATCTTGTTCTCTTATTAGACAGTTAATCAGAAACTTTAATATCATGAGCTGGATCTCGGCTTTCCTTTGAGACATGGCCTCGCTAATGCTTTCTGGATCATCCCCTGTACGGATGAAACGATATATTCTGTCTAGATCTTCTTTCATATTCGGTAAGGTGACTAGATACTCGGCCACCTTTCTTACGCGGAATGAATATAAAACCATATTATCCTCGCCTGGGACTGGATCATAGCCGCATTCGGCAAGGGATTTTCTTATTTCTGCTACAGTCTGATGTCTGGGCGTACGCTGTGACGCTTGTGCATGTAATTCGGCTGTCGTTAAACGCTTGTGTGGCGGCGGGGTTTGAGGAGTACCTCCCCCTGCGGCCCCTAAACTAGAGTCGTCTACTGAGGCTCTTCGTCCTGGCAGAGTGGGAAATGGAAATGCAGGCTGGACTTGTATGGCGGGCTGGACCGGGGGGACCGTAGCAGGTACTCCGGTGTCTGGAGGAGCGGGAAGTGCCTGATTTACAGGGACTGGCGGAGCGCGAACAGGATTTGCATATTCTGGGACTGTGTCGTCCAAATAGGATGAAATAAAAATATCAGCTGCGGTCTGTTTGTGACGTAGCTTGGTCGGAACTAATGGTGGCGGGAAATTACTGGATGCCTCTGGGGTCGCTTTTGGCAAGCCCTCGGCAAAGAGAGGATACATACCCCTAATAAGGGCATGCCTCTGTCTGTCTGACTGTTCGGCTTTGACTTGTTCACCTATCTCGATTAGTTCTTTTTCTTGTGCTCGTTCTAAGGATTCTCTACTTAATTCTGACTTTCTGATTTCCTTTTCAGTTCTTTTATGAGCTTCTTTCCGCCATAACTCGATGGCATCTTTCTGTGACTGTCTGGCTTTCTTTTTCCATAATGCTTCTTCTACTCGCATGATGCATTCGGCATCCCATGTACCCGATACGGGCCATCTATACTTTTCTTCTAACTGTTTGGTATACTCTACCCATAAATCTAGATACAGTACGGCGCTTATGCCATGCTTCTGATACATAAAATGACCTGGACTGTCCCTAGGCGGAACTGGAACTGCTGCTTCCAGCAGACCCTTTCTGGTTTTTAACTGACGTAATTTCGAAAACAAGGGCATGACTGGACTGTAATCTAGACACAATACAATACACAATGAACACGATACTTATTCCCCATTCATACCACGACATTAAAATACATGAAGAACATTTAAAAATAACAGTTCGAACAGAATACTACCTGGAATACGGAACACAGAATACATGAATCTTCTCGAGAACAGAACTGACTAGAACAGGAACTAGATGCACTGCTGAAACAGTACGAAACTTACCGGTCTCATAAAGAGACACGTCAGGACCCGCATCCACCGAAGTGGACACTTCGTTTGTGGGTCTGTGTACCACCAACCCACGGACCAGAGTCAATTAGATTGACCCTGTCTAGATACCACCCCAGTAACGGTACTCACCGGGCAGCAAGAACGGAAGGCCTCGGACTGGACTGGACTGCTACGACGACGGACGACGAACTTCGGACTTCAGTTACGGGTGGGCCTCCGGATACCTCGGACCTTGGACTCTCGGCTTGGGCTCTGGTCGGAACTCGCCGCGTTCCTCCACCGTCTCGTCTGGATGCTGGACCGCCTCCTCCGTCTCCTCCGTGGGCCTGAGGGATACTTGAAGCAGAAATATCTGCCGGTGCGCAGAAGAGTTCCGTCACGACTGCAGAGGGTCAGGGGGTCGGCGTGGCTTCACCGACGCGTGGGGAAAGGGCAAGTCCCTATTCGGCCGCCATTATGTGGTAAATAAATAAATAATACCCTATTTTTGAATGTATAAATGAATAACAGATAGCTCAATAAATAAGAGTCAAGATTCGAGGTAGTAGGAGTTTGCAGGTTTATTACAGCATAAAGGGCAGGAACAGGATGGTAAGGCCCAGCAGCGCTGCTGGGGACAGGATCGGGGCAAGGGAAAGGTAACTTTTTGATAACAGTGCATGAGCATATATACATGACGCAAACACATAGCATTACATTGCAATAGGCGTAGCAGTGGGTGGAGCAAAAGGCGTGACGCGTAGCAGTCGCGAAAGATAAGGGTGAAAAGAGGTGTAACAGGGCGTATACATAGACATGTGATGCAAACGTAACAGAATATGTCATAAATGGGGCGGAAACCATGGAGGGGGCTACCTAAGGAGCCGGGACCTCTAACCTGATGGTGCGCGCAAACTAGCAATGACGTATCACTAGGAGAAGCTGGGGGCTATGAACTCTGTGCTAGGAGCAGAGACTGAAGTCTGGAGAGTCAGGGCGACATGTACCTAAACAGTATCTAGTATCTGATGTTTAGAGAACATATTGATATAAACTAGAAGTCAGGAGGGGAAAGGCTAACTTGATTCTAAGACTGGACCATGCATTATTCTACATGTAGTGCGTGATGAAGAATATTAAATGACCATTAATACAGTATTTCTCTAACGTGGAGACGTGAAGGCTAGACAATGACAGAAACTATTGATGCGATTCAGTAATTTAGGAATGCAGAGAAGGAGGACTGAACTGATAACTGGAATCATAACATATTCTTGGCAGACTCAAAGGCAGAGCCAGCCTGAACCGGGCACTGTGAGGCAGGAAGTAAGTGAAGGGTCGAGGATACAGGTGGGGGCTGTATCGCTCCTCAGCGAGGGCTCAGGAGACAGGAGCTGAATCTGATGTCCGGGCCCTTTCGAGGCCTAGAAACGGGGACTTTACAATGAAATAACGTGCACACTGAGAGACGTGGCAACGTAGCTTTACATAGGCCTGATATTCGTAGTATTCACGAGAACTGGAAACTGGCATACTAGAGGTGGACACAACTATAATTGCGTTTTGAATCGAACATAGGGAATGCATATGCATATTTAATCATGCACACATAACATATGATGGATGACACGTAGTGACACAGAACATGGCAAAATTTACTTTTCCACACCTCAACCTGCTTACCCGAGCAACCCTACTATCTACACTATTCCAACCATCTCCTCTGTCAGAACCAAGCATCCACCTAAGCCCTCCCGAGCACCCCCACATAAGCACAATATCCCGATCACCCTTCAGAGCCCAAGTGCCCCTGTCACCAAAACAGTCCTGACAGAGCAGCGCTGTCTGCTCCACAACTGCAGATCTGCAGTAAAACACAAACTTGAAATCTCAGATACCAACACCCCCCACAATATTGACATGCTCTTCCTCACAGAGACCTGGTTCAAAGATACCTCGCATTCTATGTTTGATCTCTTATTACCCACAGACTATTCTATACTTAGGAATGACAGAACTGACACGGGGGTGGTGTTGCAGTCATCTTTAGAAACTCCCTTCAACTTAAGGCCTCTCCTATCAGCTCCTTCCACACCTTTGAATGCCTTTCTTTTGAGCTACAAGTGCACCACTGTTCACCCCTTAGATTCCATGTCATTTACCGCCCGCCTCATAGTGGCCCTTTGTTTTTGGAGGAACTCACTGACTTCATCAGTGACCAATACTCACAAAGTGACAATCAGACCTTCGTGGGTAATTTTAATCTCCACTGGGGCTCACCGCAAGACTCCTCCGCAAACTCCCTGGCCACCTTCCTCTCTGTCAACGATCTCATCCAACACTGCACAGAATCAACACACTCTAAGGGCTCAATCCTGGACCTTGTTATTTCTAAAGCAGGCATGCTTTCCATCACTACCCCTATTCACGTAGACTGGTCTGACCACCTCCTCATCCCATTCTCTATTCAACTATCACACGCTATAACACTTGGCCAACCCAAAAGGGCTATCTCCTGGTTCCGTGATGTTAAGAATATTGATGTCGGTCCCCTCTGTGAATCAGCTTTGTTATCACTTCCAAGGCTAGACCCGAACCTAGAAGTTGACGATCTCACCTCCCAATGCCTCACAGTTCTTGCAGATGAAATCAACAACGTCGCTCCACTCAAAAGCAAAATGTTAAGGCCCACCCCTTCAGCACCTTGGTTCAACAAATCCCTCTATGAAGAAAGGAAGCAGCTAAGATTCCTGGAGAAACAATGGAGGCAAGTGCCCTCCACCGATAACTTGTCCACACTTCGCTTCGCAGGATCCAAGTACCACAAACACATCTTCCTTGGGAAAGCGGTGCACTTCAAAACCCTCCTAGACTCAGCCAAAAATAGACCCAAAAAACTATTTGATCTCATCTGGAGTCCTGACTGCTCTCCCCCTGCCTCCAAGCTGGAGGATTCTGCAAAGAGAGCAGCGGATTTCGCTTTATTCTTCGACAAAAAAGTGAAATCACTTGTGGATCAGGTCGCTCATCCTACCCCTCCAGAGGAGTGCAAATCCTTAGCCATTTGGCAAAACTTTGACCCCATTTCTGAAGATGCACTCCTCAAGTGCATCCGCGAAACAAAGCCCTCCAACCATCATCTGGACCCCATCCCCAGTGCCATTGCCATTGACTTTTATACCCTTTCCCTCTCCTACTGGACCACTCTGGTCAACCTCTCCCTCTATAAAGGCTCCCTTCCTGTCTCCTTCAAAACTGGGCAGGTCACCCCGCTTCTTAAAAAACCAACTGCTGATGCGTCTGACCTCAACAACTTCCGCCCCATCACTAACTTACCCTTTCTTGCGAAGATTACAGAAAGATGTGTTGCGAAACAACTCTCTCGTCATATCAAGGACAATGATCTTCTTGACAATTTCCAGTCTGGCTTCATTCAAAACTGCAGCACTGAAACAGCCCTACTGCAAGTGGTTGATGACGCGCTGAGGATCCTCGACTCGGGGGGGTCCTGTCTTCTAATTCTCCTTGACCTTTCTGCAGCCTTTGACACTGTCAATCACAACACCCTCCTCAACATTCTCAAACAGAGAATCGGCATGGAGGGCACTGTGCTTAAATGGTTTGCCTCCTTCCTCTCGGATAGATCTCAAATGATCAAAATAGCGAACAGTCTCTCATCTCCTGTAGCGGTAGGTCAAGGTGTTCCTCAAGGCTCTATACTTGCACCCACATTGTTCAACCTCTATTTAGAACCACTAGGAAATCTCCTAAGTAAATCCGGGATTCACTATCATCTCTATGCTGACGACACTCAAATCTACCTCAAGGTTGCCTCCACTCACGATCTCTCTATCCTAAGCTCCACTCTCGACTCCATTCATAACTGGATGTTTACTCATCAACTGATTCTGAATCCCGCCAAAACCGAATTCCTCCTCTTCTCCTCTTCAATCTCTCCTCCCCCGGTGCAATCATGGATGGATCAGTTGAATCTACTGAACACTAAACCCATCATTGCCGACAGCGCAAAATCACTGGGTGTCACTCTCGACAAAAAACTCAATCTAACCCCCCACATCAATTCCATTGCAAAGTCTGCTCGATACCATCTGCGCCTTCTTTGGGGAATCAGTTGCTTCTTCCCGGAGCAGGACCTTATAACCCTGGTGCAATCGCTGGTCCTCTCCAGACTTGACTACTGCAATTCTCTTCTCACTGGCCTCCCACAAATCCCACCTGTCCCCCCTTCAATCTGTTTTACATTCAGCAGCTCGTTTCATTTATGGGGCCAAAAGAAGCGACCACATCACACCAATGTTATCCACCCTCCGCTGGCTTCCAATCGAGGCTAGAGCTATCTACAAGACTGCTTGTATCACCCACAAAGCCTTGCACTCCTCCTCTCCTCGCTACCTGGCGAATAAACTGAAACTCTCTGGAGGCTCTAGACCATCACGTAATGCGGAAAATCTTCTGCTTGAACCTCCCACTTTCAAGAAGGAAAGAACGATGGCACAATCCTTTTCAGGCAACGCGGTGAGAATCTGGAACTCCCTTCCGCCGCAGCTCCGGACCACCACCTCCTCCCAGGCCTTCAAAACTAACCTCAAAGTTCTCCTCCTCGAAAGACACTTCCAAATGTAATTCATGCCCGCTCTATTAGCTGAAGGAAGCCCTTCCATTATAGAAAAATCTACTGTACATGACTATGGAAGTGTCCTCCCAGTGTGTTCTTGCGGTTTGAGAGTCGGCCATTTATTGCGGTATTATATTTCTACCTGTGTTTGGTACTCGTGTGTAACATGCACCCATCACTTTCTCTTGTAACACACTGTTTTCTACCTCTTACATTTGTTTACTTTCGATACCTGCACGTAACGTTTGTTCTTGTGCCTGAGGGCCCTCCATATATTGCAGTATTATACCTCTATGTTTACTTTGTACGCTTTTGTAACCAGCACACGTCACTCTTTCCTCCGGTAATGCACCGTTTGCTACCTCTTGTATGTTGTTGACTCACGATTGTCACTTTTGTAATGCACCGTTTGCTACCTCTTGTATTTTGTTGGCTCACGATTGTCATTATTGCCTCATTTAATGTAACGTTTGCTTTTGTATTTTGTTCACTTGTAATGTTCTCATGTATCAGCTCTGTTTTCCTATTGTGAAGCGCTCTGACACCTTTGGGTAAAGTCTGCGCTATATAAACACGCACAAATAAATAAATAAATAAATAAATACTGAGGGCCGGGAGGAGGAGGGGGGACAGAAACTGCTGAAACTCAAGACGCCTGCAAATGATACTGGGACACAAGAAGGTGGCGAGTGTTTGTCTAGGATGTCTAGGATCACACAGCTCGGTCGTGATGGGAAGCGAGAATCACAATTAATTGGGTCTCCTGGTTCCGATGTCAATACGAGGGCTATACTCGGTTACCTCACGTCACTATGCCACACCTCAGTAGCTGTTCTCCATTAGACCCCCTGTCTGTCTCCTGCAGTAGAGCCGTCCTCTCGGCGACCCTGAAATTCACCAGCACTAGCGGTGGGTTCCTAAAAGAATCTCTGAGACCAACACTGTGTTAGATTGTTCACAAATTAAGCCCTGGTTGTTGTGTACGGCCATTTGTGGAAAGGTGCATGTTGGATCGGTCTATCCATGCGTGACCTGTACTGATCGGTGCATGTTGAGGCCTGGCTATGAGGGGTGCTGTTTTTTTCATTGTGTGTTGCACCGAGCATTTTGGGATGGTTGAGAAGGGCTGCCCCTTCCTGTAAGCTAAGGCATGGCAGGTGTGTTTGCAATTACTGATTAACAGAGACCTTTTTGTAAGGCTTGGGAAAAGTGTGTGGTGGTGGGGCACTACTTTCTAAGAGCCCCCTTTTCTTAAGTATTTTGCTCAGCGCTGCAAGTTGGAGGACCGTTGTGTGATGTCACGCTATCAAATAGGTGACTGTTTGCTCAAATCACTTTCTTTTGTAGCCTCCTTGAGGCTGAATACATTTAATAATATAATGGACGGATGCGCAAAGCTCCAGTCTGGGGGATGGTATACCTCTCATTTTGACTGTATGATGTCTCGTTTGTCGCCTCCACGGGCCTCTGCCAGCGCTACAGCCTGCACAGCCACATTCTTATTTATTGTTATCTGTGCCCCTGGAACAGCAAGTTCTTCCTCTGTCTGTCCTCTCTCCAAGACTCAGTCTCTATCCCTCTCTGGCTTCCCTTACTCCCTCCTTCCTTGCATGTCTTTATTTTATTTCCTTCCTCCATGCCTCTACCATTCTCTTCCTTCACTCTAATGCCTGTACCTCACGCTTTCCTTTTCTCCCTCAATTCCTCTCTCTCTCCATTTCTTTCTTCCCCCACATGCCTCTTCCTCATGCTTCAATACTCTCTTATTTCGTCCCTCGTATCTTGCTTTCTGTTTCCTTTATTACCTCTCCTTTCTCTCTTATTCACTTCCTACCAGATCCACCCCCTCCTATCATCGCTGGTTGCTGTACTCCTGTGTACAAGACAAGGCTGCTAGCACCTTTGTCTGAGTTCATACAGTTAACCCGGACTCTGAGTTCAGGCATTGGAACAAAACAAATGTCTGGATGATCACATTTCTTAATCTGAACAAGCCATAAAACATCACACTGTGACACAGGGTACTACTCGTCAGCATTAGTCAGGACTTCCAGTGGGTTTGCAGCAGAGCAGTGTTATCTCAAGTCCATTATAAAGTTCTCTAATTACAGAATGGAGCAGGTATGTCCTTATCATAAAATGTCTTTATTAACATCACAACAGAAGAAGAAAATGCCAGACAGGTGCACTGCAGACAGTAGACAGACAAGACAAACGTGAGGGGAGGTAACATAATTACAAACCTTGCTTGTTGCATTTCAAAATTTGCCCACTACAGTAACTAAACAATTATAATTCTTTAAAATATGGAATATTTTTCCTGTGCTTAAATATTTCAAGTCTACACAATCACTATTGCTTCATCAAATTTGCTTTGAAATGCATGATTTTCAGTCATTTTTTCAAATTTTCTTGGGGGAAACCCCCCACTCCTGAAGCTCACTTATGATAGTTGTGCTCACTCGCGACAACCTTTTCGCCTCACCACTTTCAAATGTCACCAGCCACCACTGGCCTCTGGCTAATGAAAGCAACAGGTTGGTCCCAGCCCTCGTCAGTGATCTGTGAGACTACTGCTCCCACACCATGCTCTGAAGCGTCTGTCTGCACTTTGAACTCACTGGAGAAGTCAGGCGCCTTGAGCACCTGTAGTGAGAAGAGATTGGGTTTGAGTAGAGGACAGGAAGAAGTGGCGCTCTAGCATGTGCGATTATAGGTTAGATTTGTATATACACAGGTATAGTGGTGCAAAACAAGTCAGGGGAACAAACCCAGACAAAAACAGCCCCTGTATAGGCAAGGGAACAATTTCTATACCCCAAACACTATGAATATAGGTCCTGTGCACACGTTAAGGGTGATAGGTTCTTATGTCAGAACCAAACAGTTAGGTACAGTTCACTGGAAGAACGGAATAAAAAGTCGAGATCCAGCGATGCATGAAGAGTGATTCATAGTTCAGTCTCAATCAGTACATTTGAATATAAAGCAAGCCGACACGTGTTTCGTCACATCATGTGAAGGATGTGACTCTTCAAGGCTTAGGTTCTCTATGTTGAGATTTAGGGGCGTTGGTTCGGCGGGAAATGAACCGGCTGCGACGTGTGGTCGGTTCGGGTATACGTGAATATTACGAATCCTGTTGGGCGGTAATGCCGTAATGGAAGCCTAAGGATGGTTGCGTCCAAGGCCAACGATCTGAAAATTGTGTCTTGAGCAGATGTGTGGCGGTAACAGGTCTCTTGGAACCGGATGTTGAGCACCGGTGCTGTGCACATGGCAGTCTTCAGGGCATCAGAAGCAGTTTGGCAGGCTTCAATCCAAGTCACTTTCTTGGGCTGCTTCCTGGAAGTCAGCTCTTTCAAGGGATGAAGGAAAAATGGTCCAAGACAAAAAACATAAAAATTCAACAAATTAATCACGAAAAATTTGAACAGCAACGCTAGTGCATACAAAAAAGGTTTAATCAGTTCTGTATATTTTCTGTACATTAGATGATGTTCATCATGTATAGTTCATTGCAAATGAGACAAATTGTCAATAAGCATAGGTGCCCACATTCACAACGGGAAAGGGGGTGAAGGTGAAGTGAGGGAAAATGATGGGATCACGTAATAGTGAGATTCATTCAGTGACACAATATATTACAGGTTTTTGAAAATCAATACAAATGGTCCCTCTGGAAATACAAAGGGCCAAGAACAAAAGCACTCAAAAGAGTCCGACTAACAAATGTAGCATCACAGATCCAAAATCCCTGATAACCATTAATGTTCTGCTTGGGATAGGGGATTTGGTCGTGTTGAATATAGTCGACGTTTCGACCCGTATACAAGGTAGGTAAATGATCCTTACACGGTGGGTCTTCTTCAGGACAGTATAAGTTGTGGGCGGGCAACCTCCACTGTTGTGTAGTGGTAGTTGTACAACGTCAAAGCACATGGATAAGCGTCTCATCCAAACTCACACTCAGATTATTCTGTCACTTGTCCTCAATTCGGACAGCCGAAAAAGTTAGGAGACAAATTTGTCTCATTTGCAATGAACTATACATGATGAACATCATCTAATGTACAGAAAATATACAGAACTGATTAAACCTTTTTTGTATGCACTAGCGTTGCTGTTCAAATTTTTCGTGATTAATTTGTTGAATTTTTATGTTTTTTGTCTTGGACCATTTTTCCTTCATTCCTACAATTACCCAGGTCCTAATGACACTATTGGGTTTAACCCTGTTATCTATAATCTTTCAAGGGGGCAATCATGGTGCCATATCCCTTGACAAACCGTCGGTAATACCCGGTGAGACCTAAAAAGGCTCTCACCTCTGTCTGGGTCTTGGGGGGCTCCCAAGCCAGAATGGTATCAATCTTCGCCTGTAGGGGAGCCACCTGGCCACTCCCTACCTGGTGTCCCAAGTAAACCACAGATCCCTGCCCTATCTGGCACTTGCTGGCCTTGATAGTGAGGCCTGCCCTTTGCAGAGCCTTCAACAACTTCACAGAGGTGTTGCAAGTGTTCTTCCCACATGTAGCTGAATTCAGCAATGTCATCCAGGTATGCGGCGTTGAATTTCTCCAGCCCAGTCAATACCTGGTTAACCAGTCTCTGGAATGTAGCAGGGGAATTCTTCAACCCAAAGGGCATGACTTGGAACTGGAAGGGCCCCTCTGGTTTTGAGAATGCAGACCGCTCTTTAGCCCCATCAGTTAAGGCAATCTGCCAGTACCCAGAAGTTAAATCAAACGTACAGAGGTACTGGGAAGCTCCTGACCGATCCACAAGCTCATCAGCTCTGGGGATGAGGTGTGCGTCAGTCTTCATGACCGCATTGAGCCCACGGTAGTCCACACAAAACCGGAGTTCTGGAGTGGCACCGGACGCAGAAGCTTTTGGTAGTAAGACCACGGGGCTAGTCCAGGGGCTGCTGGTGGGCTCAATCACCCCTAGCACCAACATCTTGGAAACTTCTTCCTTGATGCTGGCCCTGACCTTGTCAGCTACTCTGTAAAATTTTTGTTTCACAGGTAAACTATCTCCAGTGTCCACATCATGGACGCACCAGTTGGTGATACCTGGGGTCAGGGAGAACAGGATGGCAAACTGACCTAACACTTGGCGACAGTCACTCTGCTGTTCTGGGGTCAAGGTGGGCGAGAGGACCACACCATCCACTGACCAAACTTGCTTCTTGATTGCCAGGAGGTCAGGAACAGGGTCACTTTCCTCTTCCATTCCAGCATCTGTAGCCATGAGCATTGTCACTTCAGACCGATCAAAGTGAGGTTTGAGGAGGTTCACATGCAAGACTCTCATGGGCTGCCTGGGAGTCCTCAAGTTAACCAGTTAGGTTACTTCGCTCTTGTGCTCCACCACCTCATATGGCCCAGTCCACTTGTCTTGGAGCGCACAAGGCTCCACTGGTGCAATCACCCACACTTTCTGCCCAGGGTGAAATTCGACCAGAGTGGTATTCTGGTCGTACCATCTTTTCATTTCTTCCTGGCTAGATTCTAGGTTCGCCTGAGCGAGCTTCCTGAAGCGTTGTGTTTGGTTGCGGATGTCCAGCACATAGCTGAACACATCCTGGGGGTCTTTCCCATGGGACTTCTCCCCTCCCTCCTTCACCAGAGTGAGAGGTCCTCTAACAGGGTGGCCATACAGGAGTTCAAAGGGACTGAACCCTAACAACTTCTGAGGCACCTCCCTGTAGGCAAACAACAGGCATGGTAACAAGACGTCCCACTTCCGTCTCATGGGCTCCACTAGGCCCATAATCATACCTTTCAGGGTGCGGTTGAACCTTTCAACCAACCCATTTCCTTGAGGGTGGTAAGGATTGGTGAACTTATAAGTTACCCCACACTCCTCCCATAGAGACTTCATGTACCTAGAGATAAAGTTGATACCCCAGTCTGAGACCACCTCTCTGGGGAACCCCACACGGGAGAAGATCCCCATCAATGCACTGCCCACCCCGGGTGCTGTGATTGTCCTGAGAGGGACTGCTTCCGGGTACCGGGTGGCATGGTCCACCAAGACCAGGATGAACCTGTTGCCTAAGGCTGTCTTGGGGTCCAGGGGCCCCACGATGTCGATGCCCACCCGCTCGAAAGGGGTGCTCACCACAGGAAATGGTTGGAGGGGTGACTTGCACTTCCCTCTGCTCTTGCCACTGGCCTGACATGTTCGGCAAGACCTACAGAATGTCACGACGTGCTTCCTCATCTGGGGCCAGTGGAAGTGGGTGACAAACCTGTGTAGGGTCTTGTCTTGCCCCAGATGTCCTGCGAGAGGCATGTCATGAGCCAGACCCATTAGGAAGTTCCTGAAGCGCTCGGGTACCACCAGCGCACAGGCTGCACCGGGCTCAGCGAACTTAGGCTCACTATAAAGCAAATCATCTTCCAAGTAAATGAAATGATGCTTGGCCCCTCGGCCTGCTGCCTGGTCTGCGGCGTGTTGCCGCATACCAATAAGAGAAGGGCACTCCTTCTGCACCTTGTAGAATTCCTCCCTGGAGGGGCCACCCTCTTGCTGCCAATGGGTCAGCTCAGGCAGTTCCCCCAGTTCGGCCACTTGTTCCCCAGTAGGCTCCAGGGCATCCCCCTCAGGTTCTGCTTCCTCCTGGGCCGTGTGAACCACGGGGGTGGGTTTCCCACGCCCCCCTGTCTCCTCTGTTCTTGGCAGGACTCTGGGCCACGGTTTCAGGCTCCAGTTCTGCTCAAATACCCCTACTGGCTGCCATAGCAAGCGTGGTCCCACAGATCCATGCAGGTAAACGTAACATCTCCAGATGAGTTCGGTGCTCTACATCCTTCCATGGAGAACTCTCTAGGTCATTCCCTAGCAGACAGTTTACAGGCAAGGCATCACTGACAACAACTTCCAAGAGACCAGAGACTCCCCCCACTCAAAGGGAACAAGCGCCACTTTACAGAGGCGCACTGAACTATCAGCTGAAACTACAGGGCGGAATACATTGGGCATACACTGCTCTTCAGACACCCACTGACACCTCACGGATGTCACGCTGGCTCCTGTGTCTCTCAGAGCCTCTATCTCCCTCCCATTGATGGTCACCTTCTGCCCGTATTTCTTAGTGTTAGGGGGCAGTAAGGTTTCTTGGACCACCTCTTGGTCTCCTAAAGAGACAAGGGCCATAACTGCTAGCTCCCTCATCCACTGGAAACCAAATACCCTCCCAAAGCTACACTTGCTAACACTGGGGCAGGAGCACCAGTGGGTGCTGTTTTTTTCTTGGGACACCTGAATGAAAAGTGGCCCACCTCGTTGCAGTGATAGCATGCAGAGGGCCCTTGGTTATCCCTTCTGCCCCTAGGGGGCCATGGCTGTCTAGGTCTGGGGAGTTGGGACTCCTTTCCTTGGGAACTTGTTTGGGGCCCTTTAGAGAACTTCTTTTGGTTACCC
This sequence comes from Lissotriton helveticus, assembly GCF_964261635.1. Taxonomy (NCBI): domain Eukaryota; kingdom Metazoa; phylum Chordata; class Amphibia; order Caudata; family Salamandridae; genus Lissotriton; species Lissotriton helveticus. The sequence continues at coordinate 1,028,401,670 of NC_136071.1, forward strand.
TTGTCCCCCCTCTCTTCTGCTGGGGATCCTGCCCACCTATGGCTGTGGTACCCACAATTCCTCTGTGGACCCTGGTACTGGTCCAGCGGTCCGCCTCCTTAGCAAGCTCAATGGGATCTGTCAGCTTGCTGTCTAAAAAATGCTGGTGCAGCTCTGGAACACAAAGACTACTCAAGTGCTCCCAACTGATTAAATGCAATAACCCCTTAAAATCAGTTACCTTGCTGCCCTTCATCCAACCTTCCAGTGCACATGAGTACAAATTCACACATTCCATCCAAGTCTCAGACTCTCTCTTCTTGGAGTTTCTAAACTGCAGTCTGTACTGCTCTGGAGTAAGTCCATACCTGGGACATAGGGCCTCCTTCATATTGGGGTAGGTCATGGCACCTGCTAACTCTAAGGGCTCTAGAGCACTACTCCCAGAAGCCTCAAAATGTTTCCACAGGCCCGCCCCCCAATGCTGTTCAGGCAAACCATTCATTCTTAATGCAATTTCATAAGAAGTAAACCAGGCATAGATATCCTCACTCCTATTATAATTCTGTACCAGGTCCTTGTGAATATATACTTTACCCTCCTGCACTGGCTGTGCGCTGCCACCATTTGAACAGGAATCCACCTCCTTGGCTTTCAAATCCAGCTCTCTCATGCTCAACTCGTGAGCCAGAAGCAATTTCTTTTCCTCCAGGGCACGGGCATTTTTGCTCTCCTCCGCCGCCCTCTCTACTTCTATTTGCTTCATTTTCATCCTTATGACTTCCAAGTCATATTCTCTCACTCTTTGATTTTCTTGTAACTCTTCTTGGGTGAAGCCCCTACTGGAATGGTTGCTGCCAGGCCTTGAGCCTGTTCTGCTCACAGACAGATCTGTGGTTTGAAAACCATTCCCTGTACTTGCATTTCCCTCTTGTGCCTCCCAATGGACCTTCAAGATTCTCTGCAGCTCCTCCTTCCGGTAGCCGCTCTTTAGGGGGCACTGAAACTGTTGGAAGAATTACCTAAGAACTTTTGCTCTGTAGGAATACACATCCTCACTGACAAACTCCAATTCCAATTCTGCCTCCACAATGGGTGCCTTTCCACTCACAGACATGATGCTTTGAAGAGTTACTCAAAAATAAAACCAGCCAAAAAAAACAGTAGTATGCGGTGGCGTAGTGGTCTGCACTCACTAGTGATGTACACCAATCACTGTGGGTCTAGTACAAATACAAATTCAAATCCCAACGCTGACCAGCAATGTTAGAACTGGGGGTCTCTAGTTGGCAGAAGTAGGTACCTCTGTCCAAATAAGGAGCCTTGCTTCTAGTCAGGGTAAGGAGGAAGCACTCTTTAGATAACCTCTGCTCAACCCCTTCGTAGCTTGGCACAAGCAGTCAGGCTGATCCAAAAGCAATGTGTAAAGTATGTGTACCAACACTCACAGTAACACAGTGAAAACACCACAAACTGACTCCACAACAGTTTAGAAAAATAAAGTTATTTAATCTAAACAACACAAGACCAAAACGACAAAAATCCAACATACACAGTTCAGGAATATGGTTTTTAAATGAGTTCTTAAGGTTGCGTTAAAATAATCCACAGTTGCGTGAAAAGTTCACAGTTGTGCCACGTTTAGCCAACAGTACCTTTAAATGCGACAAAGTTCCAAAACAGAAGCTGGTGCGGTGGAAAACAAGCGATGTGTCACTCCTGAGACCCTGGGGAGGCGCTGCGACAACCCAGCTGGATGCAGCGGGCGTGTTGCGACGAATCCGGTCTGTATGGGGAGGGAGGCGATACCTTGTATGGATTCCGGTGCAGAGGTTCTGTAGTGAAAAAGCTTGCAAGGGCACGAGGCGATGATCTTTGGGGCTGCGCCGATCTCCGGGGCGACGATGCGCGGTCCAGCGGCAATCTTCCTCTCGCAGCTCCTCGATGTGATGGCTCTGCGACGATGTTCGCAGCGACATGGTGCGGTCCGCAAGCAAGCAGTGCACCAATCTCATCCAGTGACGACAGGCTCTGCGACGATACTCGCCGTGATGGTAACCTTCCCACACCGGACTGGTGCATCCCGCAAATGAAGGATGCGACGACTCTGGCAGCGGCAACAGGCCCTGCGATGATCTCGGCCTTCGTAGCAGCGGGAATTTCCTCGCACTGATGGGGATGCGCTCCACAAGCGAGCGATGCGGTAACTGTTCTGTAGCAAAGTCTCTCAAATCTTGGTTTCCAGCTTCCCAGCACAGGTACAACTTCCAGAGGCACCACAACTGGCCCAAGCATTCTAGGAAGGACAGAGCTATCTCAGCAGAGCTTAGGGAAGCTGGGGGTGAAGTCCTTTTGTTCCTGGGACTTCAAAACAGGGAGCCAGCTCACAACAGGCCCTTGGAGATTCCTTCAAGTAAGGGGACAAAGCAACAACAAAGTTCTTCCCCTCTCCTAGGCAGCAAAGTAACTGCAGGTCCGTCCAGCATCACAAAGCAGGGCAGTCCTTCTTCTTCAGTCTTCCAGCTTTCTCCTTGGCATAGGTTGCTTCTTGTTTCCTGATGATCTAATTTTCTGTAGTCAGGGGTCCTGTACTTATACCCCTAAAAGTCTTTGATCCCTTTGTGCAGGAGTGCTCTGAGCCCGGTCTGAACCAGTTCTGGGTGTTCCTTGAGCACTTTGTTTTCCTGGCCTTTCCTGTCCTTTCAGAGAGAGGGGCAGGGTTGTCAGTCGCCCAGCAGGAGGTGGAGCCTGCATTGTGGAAGGCAGGCACAGCCCTATTTAGGCCCAGGTGCTATCCCCTCCCACCACTCAAAATGCAGATGCAGTCATTCAGCCTAGGGCTGACCCAGCCAGCCTCCTGGGGGCTCCCAGCCCATGTCACTCTCAAATCAGACAGCCAATTCACAAACAGGCCAAGGAACACAGAAGGGTCAGACAAGAGAACAGCAACTTTCTAAAAGTGTTGTTCTCAAACACAGGATTTAAAAACAACCTTTCCTAAAAGATGTGCTATTAAATTCTGAGTTCAGGGATACCAGACTTTTATGTCCTATCTTGCTCCTATGGGAAGATATGCTGGTAGCCACTGTAGCCAGCATCCCCGATGATAGCCTATGAGGCAAGATAGCATTACAATGGCTGTGTGGAAGGGGAACACCTCTCACCTCAACCGGGCGGCGCCCGAGCAGGGATTCCATGGCTTCTGATCCCGTCCCCCCCGCGTCCTTGACGACCAGGACTCCTCCTCTCTCTCTTTCCCTACAGGAAGCGTAGCAACCCGCAAGGTCGTGCCGCGAACCGGAAGCGATCGCCTGTGACCCCGGAAGTACCGCCCCCATCTTCGGCCCGACACACAGAAAAGCCGACGACGAAGAGAGGAGAGCGTTCCAGGCAGCGGACTCGTGGCAGGAGACAGCGTGCAGAGAACCGGAGGAGGAGAGCGGAAGGAGTGTGAGGAGCGACGAAGAAGACGAGGAGGACGTCTGGACCGAAGATTGGTGGAGTCCTCAGGAGGTTGCTGGAGAGCGACCGCGACTTGCTGGAGAGTTGCGGTGGGGCACGTGAGTACACTGTTATCTTTTCTCCGTGCCTCTCTGTAGATAGTTGTAATTATAGCTGTACGTAAGCATTCCCCACTGTTCACCAAAGCACTGTATATTATAGTTAGTCGTGTCACTTCACCTAACGCTGTGTACCATAGCCCCTGCACTCCCCCCCCCTCACCTCGGCACGCTCTTTCCCTTCCCCGTTCTTGATTCCGCTTCTCTGAATCCTCCCTTATCGACCCGTCCTCACTTTCTCTTTGGCCCACTCACAACCCGGGTGTTGGCGATAGTACTCCGACGGTCCAAACCAAAAGGACTAACTGCCCTGTTCTCTCTTTCAATTCCCTCCGAGGCGAAACCGGATTCCGTCTGACGACCAGAAGACATCCCGAAGACCTCTTCCCTCGGAAGGCCGACCAGGTGAGAGCAACCCTATCCAGCCGACGCTTCGGGAAGGACTGTAAAGCATCCAGGCTCACACCATCTTCCCCCACCCTGATACCGAACAATAATAAAACAGCTACAATAGAGCAATACATACGGCCTCCACGCCTGTTATTCCGGTTCGCACCTACCCCTAGTCCACAGGCTGTAATTCACTACCAGAGCATGTCACTTGCACAAGTACATGCTCTACCTTTCACATACACTGCACCCTGCCCAAGGGGGTACCTTGGGCATTCCATAGGGGTGACCAATGTGTACAGAAAGGGAAGGGTTAGGCCTGGCCAGTTGGGACACTGACCGGGAGGACATGACAATTCACAGACTGCACATGGGCACTGCGGTGGCAGGCCTCAGACACCATTTTAGGGCTACTCATGTGGGTGTCAAAATCAGTGCTGCAGGCCCACTAGTAGCATTTGTTATCACCAGCCCTGGCACACTTAGTGCACTTTACTAGGGACTTCTTGGTGACACAAATATGCCAATCATGAATAACCAATCACAATATCAATCTACACAGGGAGCACTTGCACTTTGACACTGAACAGCAGTGGCAAAGTGCCCAAAGCATCTAAACCAGCAAAACGAAATCCAGCACAGCGTCAGAAATACAGGAGGTAGAGGCAAAAAGGCAGGGGAAACCATGCCAAAAGATGCCAGGTCTAACAGACCCTGAGAAGAGCCCATGGTTATTAACTGTGCCCTAAGAATGCTTCAGTGTCACTAACTCTACCATTCAAATAGCTCATTGTTATGAACTCCACCCTGGGAATTGCACAATTTCAATGTGGGGTTCTCCCGGTTCTCTGAGGCTCCACAAGAATGTGGAGTGTGCAGGAGCGAGGTATGAACTCACCCTATCTACAGTAGGATTCACAGGATCTTTTGTCAGCTGCTGATGGCTCACAAGCTACAAATGCCCACCCATGACCCAGGAAAACACGCTCCTGAGAACTTCAGGGGTGAAGATTAGAGGCCAAATGAGGCCATTGCATTATTTTACTTCTGTGCTCCAACAAACAAAGCCGGCTCTAAAGCTGTTTCTAAAGTAATACGATTTCAAATGCCCTTTCTGCACATCTAAGATAGGCCATGCAATGGTACCCAAACAATCTGATTTATGAAATACATTCCTGAGCAGCATTGAAGTAGAAAGGACGCTATGTGCCGTCATTCAAGCAAAGAAATGTGGACATTGTCCTTCAGATGGAGAGTATAAGACAGCTATAACTAGGGTGCAATGGGCACGTGTCATTTCTGAACCACAGTGCTACAACAGCTGCTGCACCATTGATAGCTGTGTCTCTGCTGAGCAGCACATCACTGCCCCCGAGTCAGCCTATGCCCAGGTGTCTTCTTTCGCGAGGTATAGATTCACAACAGCAGCTGTTGCCTCAATGGAGTTTCTCCTTCTTTCACTGAAGGGATGTACACAAATGCAGGTGACTGAAGTCACAAAACTGATGAGCAGACAAGTTCTCCCCAAACTCTCTGCCCCTTTACTACAGAGTCAGTGATGCAGTGCAGATGCAACAATATTACTCTTCCTGCCACATGTAGCAAGAACCTCCAATCGAAAGCAGGGACCAATTAGGAATTTCTCTTGGTTCCCTCTTCGGTTAGGATGGGCACATCCATTACTGTCTGTGGTGACAGGACAGTAGCATTTCCAATGACAGAAACAATGTGGTCCGAACAGAAATGTTGACACGAAATTATTAAGAAAAGACAACGGGTTTTGAGTGAGTGCGGTGAGCCCAAAACTATCAGCGATCATAGCACCAAACAGAAATTGTAGCCTTGCATAGCAATCAAGCCAAAACATTGTGAGTGGCTGTAGGCAGCAGGCCGAGATAACTGGGAGTCAGCAACACCAGAGTACAGACATCCAGCTGCAGACTGCCAACAATGCAGGGAGACAGTCAAAGTGGAGTTCACTGTGTCATCGCCCAACAGAGGATAATCAGGATGAACAACCTTAATATTTTGATAAGGGGGGCGTGTCTTGACTGCAAAAGATGGCAGCCTCAATGCTTTGAGCTCCAGCAACCATCCCACCGGTAACCAGACCGACTTCAGATCAACATATAGCAGCAATATCCACCCGCCTGAGCCAGGACCCAGATAGCTCCATCCATCTATGCTCACCCTGCCCTGTGAACGGCGCCCGTCCCGGAGACCTAGAGTACAGCCTGGGCAGCAGGTGTGGTAAAGTCAGAGCCGCTACAGTGGCACAGCAACAATCAGCTCCTGCATCGGTGGGCCCTTGGCAGGAGAGTGAGGCAATCACTACAACCTAGGGGTGATCTCATTAGACCATCACACTTCTGTGCCAGAGCTGGGGTGCTGAGGGGTGCCCAGGGAGCAGCTTTGGGGGGAAGAGTGCTGCAGAGCCGGGGCACTCGTGGCAGGAAAAAAAGTATGAGCCCATCCCCAAGAATAGAGCACAACAGTGACCGTGGTCCACGGATTGATAGCCCACTGGACCATCTCCCTCGATGCAGAATCCCTCTGGTGACTTATTGCCCACTGTCAACAGAGAAGCCAAATATAGGGAAGAGAAACAGGCCATGTCCCACAGCCATTAGAACTACACAAACAGACCATGGGAGCCTCCCTCCCCTATTTATGGTGATCCATTAAGGCAACTCCGATGGCCCAAGCCCTGCAATAGAGGTTAACTTACAACCGAGCCCTACCTCAGCCATGAACCAGAGACACCAGTGAGACTGCTCAGGAGAACCGCACTGAATCCCATCCTGGCTCTGCGGTAGCAAAACCTAGGACCAGAGAACACCTTCAGGAACCCACAGTGAGTACCTAGCTATAAGGACAACATTGGATTCCAGAGTAGCCCGGACTAATGTGCGTCAATCATTTTCCCCAAGAAGACAGACAGGGCAGAGACTGTTTGACCCCTGCATAGTCCATCGGCCCTGCAGGGATGGTTAGAGGAGAAGTGCTTCTGGGAAAACATCCATGAAGCATAACGGCGCAGCATTGACCGAGAGCTTCCTGTCCCAGGGTAGATCAAAAGACCAGTGGGAGAGGGGCAACCATCATTTGCCTCTCCAACTTTCTCCCATTCACTGAAGAGCCACTAATCTACCCGTACCACTCGAGGTGACAAATGCAAAAACAACAGTTGATGGACAGAATGCAGAGCAAATCATACATTCTCCCCCAGGCAATAGATCTGAGTTACATCCATTGTTCCTTTGCTCTGCATTCCGTTCACCATCTGTGTGTCTTTTGCTTTCTCGCCCTAAGTGCCCTGGGTATGCCCAGACGTGGGTCAAGGGCTCCCTGTGTCACTGGATTCAAGGTAGCCTGACTGATGAAATGTGATGCCCCAAACCGGTCCCAGGATGCTTGTTTCCGGTCCAGGGAGGACCTGGCTTGGCAGTTCGGTCTGGACTGTTCTCATGTGGCACAGGGTCAAGACTAATTTGCATATGGCTGGGTCTAAACTATGGCATGGTGAGCAAAGGAATAATGGATTTAACCCAGATATATTGGCTGGTGCAGAATGTTTGATTTGCTCTGCATTCTATCCATCATCTGTGTGTCTTTTGCTTTCTCACCCTAATATAGTAGATACACAGATCCCTGGCCCCGACCACCGCCGTGTGTGCCTCTGAGGCCTATTATTGGCCGCATTTTCAACTTTTCAGACAGGGATGCCTTCCTGCAGGCCTCCCAAAAATGAGAACCTGCTCCATAATTCCTCAAATATCATGGTAGTCCCGGACTACACATTACAAGTACTACAATTATGTTGATCCTTTTCGGCAGTAAACAAAAAACAGAGAGCCATCAAAATCCAATACATGTTACTCTTTCCGGTTTTTCTCAAAGTCCTATATGCTAAGAAAACTTACTTTTTTTTAACACCCCGAGAGTGAGTGGCACTGGATCGAGGAGTGGCCAGCATGGCCGAAACAGACGATAGATGGGGAACAACAATCCACCCTGAGCGATCCTCCAGGGCCCTGGTCACAGACATTGCGCAAAAGTCAGGTGAACAAGCTTAGACGCCGCTCGTCATAGGCAACGTCAGGAAGTACTGAGCACAGATGGCCATTGGCCAGCCCTGAAGATCGAACATTGACAGAAGTAGACAATCCATGATTCTGCATCTCCAATCTCAAAAACAAGTCTAGTATGGTTTGCTCTTTAGTTCCATCCCCTACTTGGTGGGAAAGACTTACTTTCATTTCTGCATTGTTTTGTCACTAGGTTGTTTTCAGGGACTGTTAAAAGGGGAGTTGCAGGGTGTGGACAAGTTGTTGCTTCAATTGCCTGGTTGGTGGTTGCCCCTACGATTGTCCACAGCAGATACTTCCAGATTTCGAAGTATTAAGAGGCAAGGGGGGTTGCATACTGTCCAATGAGATCCCTATTCCCAGACTCAGAGCCTTAGAATAACAAGCTGGGATGCCACCCTTCATCTCTACCATTCAGAGGATCTCACCACGTCCTTGGACCCCGATGAACCCCAGAGACTCTGCTAATGAGGGACGTTTGCTCAAGATCTTCACTTGGAACATGAACGCCATATTAGAGAAGATCAAGAGAGGAGCTGTCCTTAAGACCACCCAACACATTGGCCCTAACATACTCATGCTCCAAGAGACACTCCTAGCGTGCAACCATTGTCTGTTTTTGGCAAGGGCTGGGTACACAGGAGTACCATGACTGATTTACCAGGGGCTCAAGGGAGGGTCACCATTCTGATCCGCAGCACAACCCCCTTGCAGAAGTCACGGGTCCTGAGGGACAAATGGGGGAGATGCATAACTGTATACAGAACACTATGGGAAACCCACATCTCCTTCATTAGCATATATGCACCTCTGCCGCTGTCCACAGAGTTCCTTAAAGCTTTGGAAGGCATCCTGTTGCAGTTTTACAGGGGACAGTAACTACTGGAAGGAGACCTTAATGGAGTGGACAACCCATCGTTCAACAGATCCATGGGAAGGACACAGCAATCGACCATCGACCATACCTCGCTACTTTTCTTGACAGCATGAAATTAGCAGATGCCTGGCTCTTACACCGCTCCACCACATGGGATTACACTTACATTTCCAGTGCACATGAGATGTTCTTCCACCTCAACTATGTTCTGCTCCCTACCACTTAAGAGGCTGCCAGGATAGTGAAAAGATGCATTGTGGTCAGATGCCTGTTCGACTACTCACCAGTCATACTCACCCTTGGTACTGACTACTAACGTAAAGGTTTGGTTGGTGCTCCAATGCATGGCTACTATAAGCTCCTAACACCAGAGACCATTACGGGACAGATATAGAACTATATCTGTCACACAACAAGGGCACGGTGGTCTACCTTGGGGAGCTGTGGGAGGCACTCAAAGGCACACTAAGAGGGTTCATCATCAGTTACTGCTCCGGTAAAAAAATGGAGGGACCTTCAGGAGGTTACAGGTTGGGAAAAATGTCTACTTTACATGGATTGAACCTACACAATACATCTGGACCCACTACTCCTTGCAATTACTTTCAGACCCAAACCCTATTATGGCATGCCCCCTTAGATGAGGCATGGCTGACGTGGCTCGCAATGCAAGCCATATCTATCATGGAGGCGACAAGCGCAGCAAAATTCACACTGCCTCTGCTCTACCACTGATTCATGAACACACATATGCCATTTAGTAGATACAGGTAACAGCATCACTACCACACCCTTGATAGCTGCAGAGTTTGTATGCTAAACTCTACTTCTGTACAGAGTGGCATACTAAGCTGGCCTTGACTTCCTTCATGGCCGATGTACCCACCCAATATCTTACTACTGAGGAGAGGACCTCCTTGAAGGGCAATTTCTCATTGGAGGAGCTGGGACAGGCATTGACCCAACTCTAGTCAGTTAAAACCCTTGGACCCAATGGGTACCCAGTGGAATTCTACAAGGCCTATTGGTCCCGTCTGGGCCAAATTTGGTAGACCTGTTAACAGAGTCTTAAGGGTGCACATCCCCCACTGGACCTTTGACTGGCAGACATAGCTATCATTCCCAAGCATGGTCAACCCAGAACCTGCTGTTCCTTTTACCGTCCTATCTCCCCTCTCAATGTGGAAGTGAAAATATGGGGGAAAGCGTTGGCTAACTGATTATTAAAAGTGGTAAGGACTCTGTTCAACCCAGACCAGCCTGGATTTATGCTAGGCCAAGCCACAAGGGAAACATTCACCGCATACAGAATACCTTGGCACTGGTTCCCAGAATGCCAGGAGACTTCGCGCTACACCTTTGTGACTTTCACAAGGCATTCAACTCTGTGGACTGGACATACCTATCTGCATTCCTTGCTAAGATGAACTTTTCCCCTGCTACATAAGCATTGTCAAACTACTCTATGATGAGCTTTCCAATATGTTGGGTACACGTCAGGGATGCCCCTTGTCGCCCTTGCTTTTTACGCTGGCTATTGAGCCTGGGGAAAACAATGGTTAAGAATAGACACTGGTTTGGTAGTTTGAAGGGGACTCAGAATATCGGACAAGATAGCATTATAAGCAGATGATATCCTAGTTTTCTTGGCGTACCCACAATGGTCAGGCCTTCAGGCCCTCAAGATTTCGCAGATCTTTGGGGACAACTCTAGCCTATGCATCAACATAGCAAAATCACGATTATACCTACTGGGAAATCAAATACAAACTATATCCTGGGCAAGAGACTTAAATATAAGTGTGACTTGGTTCCTGTACCTGTGAGTCTACATTACAGAGGACATCCTAAAGGCTCGGGAGAAAATCTACAACCCCACCTCATTAAACTACAAAGACTTTGGGGCATATTTACATGCCCCTTGCGCCGCTTTTGCGCCGCCGTTGCGTCACTTTTGTGACGCAGCGGCGGCGCAAAAGATGCACCAAGGTGCGAAGTATTTACAACCATATACCTAGGTCTTCTTCACTCGCCTCAACATGGCACTGCAACATTTTCTCTGGAACTGACAACTGCCCAGGATAAAGCTTGTCAAATGTTTCAAGACCACATTTGATGGTGTCCTTGGTCATTCACATATAAATCACTGGTCACACACACTCTTGACTCACTCTACAGACTGTGGGACACATGGAACGCATGTAAAGAAAGAGAGAGGAACCCCTTAAAACAATCAAGGGAATTGAGGTTATCTAACCTGAAGAAAGGAATTATTCCCTTGAGGTTGATATAACAAAAAGCTAAAACATAGCCTCACAAATTCACAAAACAGTCAAGAACTGTTGCAATCGCACGGATATATAGATTATGACATATTTATTATGCATCAAAAATTAAAAACAGATAATTACATATCTACACATAACATGGTTCCCTAATCAAATGATTAAAAAACAGACTGATGATAACGTAGTTAATTATGACCTGCACAATTGAAAAGACAGACAAAAATTGTAAAACATAAAAATTGTAAAATACAGTTAGTACATTTGGAGCTCCCAGATATTAACATCTATGTTGTACCACTATTGATCTTGTATATAAACATAGGTGATGGAGACTTAAATTGTACTATAGTGAAGAGCGTCGACGCGTTTCGGTGGTTCAGTACAAATGGAGTCCACCTTTATCAAGACTTGTCTTTGTAGTCTGTCGTACTGAAGGGTCTGTACACTTTCCCCTTGGGGTTGTATCTTGGGGGACTGCGGCTCTCTGCTGTGAGTGTGCTCGCGCACTTGTAGTTGCGGTAATCAAAGAACTCGGGGAATCCCAGAAGAGATCCTGTTTCTAGTCTACACCTTCAGAGGGGACGGATTTCTTGATAATCACGTTCACCAGTGGTTTGTCTTGTGGACTCATATGTCGGCGCTGGTCCGAATCTTCTCCTGAAAATGAAGGGCTTAAAATAGTCCTCTCCTTAAGTACTTTGGCTGGGTTAGCTGTAGCTGTCAATTCAATCAGGATGTGATAGCCTCTGAAAGAAAGCCGCTCCCGCTGCTTATAGGGGTTCCGTATCGATATTCGTATTCGATACGGAACCCCTATAAGCAGCCCTTCATTTTCAGGAGAAGATTCGGACCAGCGCCGACATATGAGTCCACAAGACAAACCACTGGTGAATGTGATTATCAAGAAATCCGTCCCCTCTGAAGGTGTAGACTAGAAACAGGATATCTGCTGGGACTCCACGAGTTCTTTGATTACCGCAACTACAAGTGCGCGAGCACACTCACAGCAGAGAGCCGCAGTCCCCCAAGATACAACCCCAAGGGGAAAGTGTACAGACCCTTCAGTACGACAGACTACAAAGACAAGTCTTGATAAAAGTGGACTCCATTTGTACTGAACCACCGAAACACGTCGACGCTCTTCACTATAGTACAATTTAAGTCTCCATCACCTATGTTTACATACAAGATCAAAAGTGGTAAAACATAGATGTTAATATCTGGGAGCTCCAAATGCACTAACTGTATTTTACAATTTTTATGTTTTACAATTTTTGTCTGTCTTTTCAATTGTGCAGGTCATAATTGACTACGTTATCATCAGTCTATTTTTTTAATCATTTGATTAGGGGACCATGTTATGTGTAGATATGTAATTATCTGTTTTTAATTTTTGATGCATATTAAATATGTTATAATCTATATATCCGTGCGATTGCAACAGTTCTTGACTGTTTTGTGAATTTGTGAGGCTATGTTTTAGCTTTTTGTTATATCAACCTCAAGGGAATAATTCCTTTCTTCAGACATGGAACGCAACCTGGTAGAATTGGATGGCGATGACTGTCGGAAAGCCATGAGCTTTCTTTGAGATTTGGTTATTGCCACCCTATATAGACTCATACAGTTCAAATATATTCACATATGCGTATGGTGGTGGTGAATAGGGGTGATTACCTCCCCACTCTGCCTACACTTTCCCATTTACCATGGGGATTCCTACACATGCTTTGGAACTGCCTGGTCCTGACCTTATATTGGGAGAATGGTCACAGATTGTTTTGGGAACTTCCTGTTTTGGCCCCTACCCCATGAACCCAAACTCATTCTCCTACACTCCACACACAAAAGAGCCCTATTATATGGCTGGGATTTATGGTAGCAATTGTGATATAGCCAGACACTGGAAGGCCGCAGAAGCCCCATCTCTGACAGAATGGAAAGCAGGACTAGAAAGATACATGGACCTAGAACAACCTGTCTACAAAGCTAGGGGCTGCCGAAAAAGCACGAGAAAGTCAGGGGAGACTAGACCCACTATAGGGGTAGACCAATCACGTCAAACAGTGCCACACTTCAATCTTCGACAGACAGAGCATGGGCCTGTTATGGTTGAAGAGGAGGTCCAACATACAAACCATGAGAGGGAGGCGAGAGACTTGGGGGAACCACAACTCAGGGTGGGGGGAAGGGCTGATGCAATGATCTCTGGAGAGACGTTTCATTATTTCCTTAGTCTTTACTCTGGTGTCTGGGAATGGGAAAAATTGGTATTGCGTTGATCTCTCCGGACAGTGCTTTATTCATGTATTAAAAAAATTAATAAAATATCATATTAAAAATATATATATTTTGCAAAAGCTTGTGTTTGGATGGCAATGTGCCCGATCCCGCCCCCCATAGTCAACTGATGTGCACCACTCCCCTTAGACACCTGTCTGCATGGGAAACTGTATTCTTATTTTATTTTGAGCCCAACACACTTGAAATTCTGTATGTGCTTTGACGCGTAGGCTCTGAATTGTGTGAATTTCTGAAGCCAGTGGGATCCATTCTTGATTTCCCCAGGTTCGACAAGGCATAAGATGGAGATTGCAATACAGTCATCCCAGACAGTGGAAGTGTCATGCCTGCATTGCTGCTTTCGAGTGTGTAGCACTAGACACTGAAGTGTAGGATGATGACAACAGTTCTACTTTTGAAAATGCAGTGTTAATCTTTTTAGCAAGAGATTTCTGAACACCGCCATTTGGTTAATGGTTGTGTAGTGGAGTGAGTCAGCAGATTCAGTTATTAGGAGACAAGTTTCTGGGCAGGACCTGGTCCTTCGCTTTCCTCTAAGTGGCCCAACACAGAAGTTTGGTTACATCCAGGTGCGGAGCTTCACACTAATTGTGCTCATGTTATGGGTATTCCTAAATACAGACACCTGGGAGAGCCATCACCTTACTTTGAGTCTACTCTGCAATCAGAAAACGAAATGTGAAAATAAATCATATCAAACTGGTTCCTCGAGTGTAGATAGTAAATCTACATCCCCTGTCTGGAAATTAAGTATAGAAGTTGAACCTAAACTTTCCTACTTGGTTTCCGTTTCAAGCCTCTTCACTCATCAGGAACAGGGGCACTCCATAGAGTATTTGAAAAGCTGTTGTATTCTAGGGCTAACAATACAGTATCCCGCCAGGGGTTATGGAGATTGTAGTGTATAGTACTCGATACAAGGACTGGAGATAGGTCACCCCGTGTGGATATGCTAACTCTGCATGACTAGTGCGGGGAAGGAAAAAAATCCTTTTTTTATATGTAACCCTCACACACTCTAGTAGTTTCATGCTTCATCATTGGGTTCACCTTGACTCCTAAATGTCAGTGTGGGCTCAACCGTATTTCAGGGAGCACTTAGGAACAGCGGGTGAACAGGGGACTTAACTGGAGATTAACAATCCCTCACCTTCTCCTAGGTATCCCTTTATTCGTGGAGAGGGTGGGGGAAGCTAAAAATAATATTTGATACCCTGATGAAAGCCCCAGACCTTGTTAGGCCTTAGAGTAGGGCTGAAACATGTTGGTCAAAAATATAGGGTCATAGGACCATAAAAGTCTACATTACCCCTTATCATATTTTTAGCTTTCCCCACCCTCTCAACGAACAAAGCGATACCTAGGAGAAGGTGATGGATTTTGAATCTTTAATAAACCATTGAAAATCTATGACTCTCCAATGAACCCCCTCCAGTTGGAACCACAGCAGAAGACCAAAGGATCTGTGCTGGTTCTGCATTTAGTGCACCCCAGTGACCACAACCCTGCATCATGGACCCAAGGATGGAATTCCCCAGTCATGGAACTGCCCAATCAGAGTACCTTAACCCATGCCTCTGCAGCTTCTATTGGCCCAACATAGAGACAAGGATGCTGTACCACGCAAACGAGCCACTGCAAGCACAACTACTCAACAATGCTGTTGAATATTGCACACCCATGCTTGACCATCAGGTAAAGCAAACTCCTAAACAAACATTGACTGAGCACTTGATTAACAGAAATTGATGGGCTTTGCTTAAGATTAGGGCAACCGGCATGCGAGAACTGCCTGTCACAGCACACCCACTGAACTACAGGTAACATAACCTGAGAAAGTTGCTCCATTTCATCAGAAGAGCCTGCAACTGTGCTTAAATGTAAAACTTCTGTTTGTCCGTGTAGCACACCACCTAGCACTCACAGATTTCCTTTTATAATTAAAGTATTTCCCTTTTTTAAATAAAAAAGAAGAAGAGCACTGAGCTGGATATTCACTTATTTTGTGTCCCTATTGCAATACTTGAGTTCTGATTCTCTACCCCCCCCACCCCCCCACCCCGAGTTGACTTGAACTGCTTGCCCTCACTACCCTGAAAGTAATGTTCAGTAGGAGTGTACTTGGACCAGTTTACAGTTCCAAAGTAGGATGAACCCTAAGACACCAGAGGCAAAATATCCCAACCTCAACAGTTGTGGCCTAGCAGCCCCTGCCTGCGCTGTAACGCCTGGAACCAGTTCTGACAGCATGGATACTAACAGTATTGAGGTTTGAAGACTGACCTGCACAAATATCACTTCCAGAGTAACAACTTCTAGAATATTATCAACGTAAGTAAGGGTGGCATTAGAACAAATCTATACTTCTATATATAGATACACTCACTGTTTGGAATTGTTTATTAATATGGGACTTAATAAACATAATTTGGTTAGGTGACAACATATTGCAGTGGGCAAGCCACAAGCAATTCCACAGAGAGACAAGTTTAAATTCAGTCAGTACCAAAATTCATTCATTCATTGACTACCACAATGGAAAAAAAAAATAAGGTAAAATAAAATAATATTCCCAAGTCAATTTAGGCAAGCAATGGCAAAACCAAGATTCTTCTTATACCTACAGCGTGCATGAGCCCAAAAGAAATGTCAAATGTTTGTTATTGATTCCAGAAAGCTAATGAAAAGCTGCAGTAACATTTTCTATCACATACAAATGAGTTGTCCAAAACCATGTTCTAATTGTAGCTATCAGTTTTAGTGCAACTACAGTTTTTCCTGAAGCATTATAATCTCTGGTGAGAATAATTTGCACAACTGCAGTCCTCATCTCCTGTGGGGACTTTTGTTGACAGTGTTGTGTCATTGCATCTTTCCATCTCTATTGCACTCTCCTGTGAGGAAATCTGTTGGCTATACAGTGCAACTTCAGATTTTCAGCCTCACTGCACAACTCTGTGAGGACATCGGTCAGCTGTGTAGTGCATTGCAGCTTTCCAGATAAAGTGGGTGCTTCACTTCCACCAATACTCTTCCAACCATGAACATCAAACTGAGTAGCTATCTACTCGGACATCCAAAAACACTCTGGGACCTTGTCAAGGACAAGAAAGAACTATACGAGAGTAGCAGTACAATACCACACCATAGTTCCATAGTTCCGATTGTAACCCCCAGAACAATTACATTCTTCACCAGGTACCAATGAAAGGAAAAATGCATTCCACTTCTGTTCCTGAGATCCCCTTTTGTGTTTTTTAGGTCGAGAGAATCTCAGTGAGCATGCGCTGCTCGGCAAGGCTTCTTGTATCTACTCTGTGTGGTTCTGACTCCTCCCACGCATTGGGTTGGCTTTTGCGTGTGTCTTTTTTAGGTCGAGGGACCTAGCTCTCACAGCGAAGCAGTGAGGGCGGAGTCCCGAAGAATTAATGTTTTTGAGTTAGGGGGCTTTGAACCCGCCTCTCTCCTCCATTCTCCTCCATTGGCTGGCTTCCTAAACGGAGGCCAGCCATTGGAGGAGAAGGGAGTCACTCCAAACAAGCCCCGTCTCTTTCAGATTCTGGGGCGTGTTTTTGGCGTTCTTTCGCCCTGTGACGTCACCCGTCACTCAGAACCCAAAAACACGCCCCCGATTCTGAAAATTGGAGGTTTGCAGCCACCATTTTTTTTTTTGCATCGGCGGTCAGCGGCCTCCTTGGGGCAGGGCTCAGCCAGCTGACTCCTATGAGACCACACTGCCTCGGAGGCCGCCGAGGCCTCCCGCCTTCCCCTCGAACCAGCTCCCTAATTGAAGCCAGCTACTCAACGCTAAATACTGAACAGACATATTTGAATATGCACTTCGTTTATTAGTAAATATATATAGAGAGAGGCAGATGATTCAGTATCCAATACTCGTATACCTTCGATCAAATCGCACTTAAAAATGCAAGTTTAAAGATGGCAGCAAGGGATCGAGATGACCCTGAGGCCGCCAGGATAGAGAGGAAGAGGTGGGAGCGCTCTGCCCTACCACAGGGCTGGAAAAGGGAAGAAGTGACCAGAAAGACGGGTCTGTCCACCGGCAAGAGCAATGTCTATTACTATAGGTGAATGCGCTGGGGGCGCCACCCACCCACTTTCTCCACAGGCTGATGCCACCCCACCCGGACAGCAAGACGACCAGACACATCTCGGAGGATGGGGGCTGCAGATCTGGTCTCATATGGGTTATGCAGAATAAATTACTGGCCTGGCCTTTTAGGGGTTGCTAAACCGGGTGGGACGAAGTGATCTGGTCCTACACGAGCGTGCAGGGATTTATTTACCTGTCTTCAATTGTGTGAAAAAAAATATTGTATGCAGGGGTCGAGAAAGCTGGTACATTCTGATCTGATGTGCCACAGGAGGGAGGAGGAGGTGTGATTGATTTTACTAGGGTGGCAAGCTTGATCTTCTGTTACCCCTGAAGGCCTGATCCCTGGGGGCAAATAAATGCTTTTCTGACTTCACCCTGCGTAGAACAAATACTCTGGATGAACCTGCTTGCATGGCATTCATTGCTCGAGGGAACGAAGAAGGTGTGATGTAATGTAGCCCGGGGTGGTCTGATGTCCTTAGTGGTAACACAGCTATTATTTTTATTTGAGGGTGTTTTCATGTCACCCCAGACAAATAAGAGCTAATGAGATCAGATCCTGTCTGGCTAAAGAGGACTGTTTTTATCCTACCTGGTGTAAACTCGAACTGTTGAACACATCTTGTCCTTACACAGCCAACTTTAGTTGAGCAAGGATGAATCTAACCAGGGTTGAATTGGGAGAATATTGACTTCTGTCACCACTTCCTAAAGGACAGTGATCCCCGCAACGCCCTTACCCCAATAAGAACTGTTTGGACCAAAGAAACACTATTAGGAATTCGGCCTCTGACGAGTTTACCCATGGTTCAACTTTTAGCTCTTAGAACTGTTCCCTGACTACAGTCATGGGTGCCCTGATCTGCTGCTTGAGAGCTTTACCACCTCTCTGGGCCATCAGGAAAACTCATTGCTTTCATGATTTCAGGAATTGAACTGGATTTGATGCTTCAAGTCCACGGTGCTGCTCTTAGTTAAATAAAACAAGATTGCTAACTGTTTCATGAGTGGGATCTCACGCTATTTTCACACTTGACCGTATTCATGTTTTTTGGTTATATTGAGCCTTAGCGTAGTTTGTCAGTGAGAGTGAGGGAAGTGAGGGCGCTGGAGCGGTACGGGTCGCCTTCTTGGTCTTTCGTGAGCTGCTGGCTGAGTCTCCACAGGCCCCGGGCCGGGCTCTGGAAAGGCGCCTGCTTCTGTTTTTAATTTATACACGTATCGACATTTTTAAAATTCGGGACCGGTGAGCGCGGCGCCTTCTGGGGCTCTAACCCTTCAGACATCTCCTGAGACAGAATCGGCAGCAGTGATGACGGAAGAGTCCAGCATTAGTGCCCTGTCCTGGTTTTTGAGGAATCCTCCCAGAAGTCAGCAAGCTCTGAAAACGGTAAAATCTTTCTCTGGGCTAGATCAGCATTACAATTGAAATTTGATTTCTTTCGAACAAATGTGAGTTTTGTGTTTAGTTCATGTTCATTATAAGAGATATCTCTGCTCTGTAGTGAGACAGTTCACATCTAGGCCTGCTGTTGTTTTATCTACAAGTACTAGATTGTCTGTGTACACTAGGAGCAATAACTGTATCCTCCCAGATTTGGAGTAAAACACGTTATGATCCTTAACATGGAAGATTAGGCAAATAAGGATTGAAAAGCATTGAAGGGTCTTCTTCGAGACAATGCTCTGCTTAGGTGGTGATCTCGCTTAATCGTCTCGTGTCTACCATAAATGAATGTGTCCTTGACTGGTGCTCATGAAGAGCGCCCGTGTTTATGATATGTCGTCTCTGCTGGTAGAGCACTGGGCAGCTGTCTAGTTTTGCCCTTGCATAAAGATGTGGAGGTAACATGCACTGAGACAGTGTGTGGCCATGGTGCCTTGCAAGTGTCAGTTACACATATATGTTATTGACTTTTTCACAGGCATTAGGATTTTTATTAAAAGGGAACTAACATGGATTACCAGATATTATCAAGGTTTAGTTAAGCCACTGAACTTCCCCTGCAGTCTCATCCATTAGGTGTTGACTAAGACACACATGCACTGCAGACACTTTAACTGCTTCTTGCTTTCTCAAATATGCTTGAAAATGCACCATTTGCCCGCGATGTTTTCAAGCTTTTCTCAGGGGAAGAACCCACCACCAAAATCCCTTTATGATGGTGTGCTCACAATGCTCGTTTGCCACCAGGCGCTCACTCGATCTTTTACGCCTCACCACTTTCAAATGTCACCAGCCACCACTGTGTAGCTCTGTGTATGTGTGGCTCTGTGTAGATAGCTTTTTTTGTAGGTGGCTCTATGTGTGGGTGGCTCTGTCTGTGTGAGGGTGGCTCTGTGTAGGTGGCTCTGTGTGTGTGGGTGGCTCTATGTGAATGACTGTGTGGGTGGCTCTGTGTGGGTGGCTCTGTATGTATGTGTGGGTGGCTTTGTGTGTGTGGCTCTGTGTCGGTGTAAATGCAATAGGTCATGCATTTGCGAGCGATTAAGCGATTGGCATTGTAAATGACAATGCCCTTTATTTAACAATTACGCTATTGGCAATGTAAATGACAATGCCATTTATTTATGATTTTAAAAAAAAAATGTCATGAGCAATGCCAAGAGCTCTACCTTTAATAATGCCGAGACCATT